>NW_026880280.1:0-29959 GCF_032173495.1 Musca vetustissima
TATTCTTGGCGCCATTAAAACCCAAAATTATATGTCCAAATAATTATGGAATATTTTCTTCTGCAACACGTGTGTTCATTGCAATGACATATAAGTTAACTTATTTATGTATTTCGAATTTCTGGCAAACAGACGCAAACAACGACCGACAAACATACGCAAACGTATTTTGTCTCATAAATAAAGTTTCTAAATTTCGCACCGGAATTAAGAAAAATATATATACATTGTTTTTGTTATTTTTTATTGGCATAATTTTTATTTAGTTGGCCATAGTAGCTGTTTTAATTGATCGTTCGCATAGAAATTGCTCTCATGATGTTTTCGTCTCATTAATTTGGTGTTTTCGGGAAAGAAATGATCACGAACGAAAATCAAAATTCAACTAATTTTTTCAACACTTGGTAGAATATATTTTTTGTCGTTGTTGTATTTTAATTTATGTTTTGGGGCAACAACAATCGTACAAAATAAAAAAATTATTAAATAAAATTGAAATGTCCCACTGTATGTGGGTGTTTCAAAGATTATTTTTAAGTGATTTTTATTTTAATGCTTCTGCCGCACACCACCTCCCTCAATCGACGCCATTCGATTGCTCTCAATGCTGTGTTGTTTTGTTCTTAAAGAAAAAAAACATTAAATTATATTTTGTTGTTGTGATTATATTCGGTGTACAGAAAAATACGTGAAATTTGTTTGTCGCTATTTAAATAGATATTCCAATATAATAAATAGAATTTGTTGTTGTTTTGTTCGGATTTCTTGGCATTTTAATAATTCTATTTTCATTTGAATTAAATAATAATAATGATGTCAACTGAAATAAATGTTTTCTTATTTTTGTCCACATATTTTTTAATAACATTGTGTGTTTTATTTTTTTTTGGGTAAATATCAGTGTTTTATTGTGAATTTAAATTTGTATATTACTTGTGTCACTATGGGGAGGTATTAGTGTGAAGACACATGCAAAGGTATAGTATATTCACAAATATTTCATAGGTTATGATTAAGCTTGGCAGGGCCCGCCACTATGAATACAAATTAAATAACAATCCAAGGGAGGACATATGGTCCTAAATTGGAAAATTTCTCCTAGAATGTGTGGTACTGAAAATTGGATATATCATTTTTGTATGTCACCCTCAATATTCGGTATTTTGGGTACATTTGCTATATGGGATGGGTAGCCCCCATATAATGCTAACTTCCAAATTACAATCCACTTTATAATATTAATTACATTTCTGAGAGGACATTTATCCCATTTATCCCATATCTTAGAAGTACTAGAATTTTCAAAATCTCTATCTTAAGTATTGTGGTCTCTATTGTGATTTCGACTGGCAGGCTGACAGAAAAACTGACGTACATGTGTAAATCGAAATAGAATATTATTCTGATCAAAAGTATATATAATTTGTGGGATCTCCGGTAAATATTGCAAACGGTGTGATAAATTTAATATACACTCCACCTAATGGAGGAGGATACCAAATAGAAAGAGTGCCGTCTTGTTGGAAGTAAAAATCAATACCTTCCAAATTCAACGTTCCTCCGAATCTTGATGTTCGAAAAAGTAATGTCCATAAACAGTCACATATTGTGAACGGTAAGTAAACTTTTATTTTTTTTTTAGCCACATAGTTTGACTGCTGGAACTCACCTGTTTTATACACTTCACCACACTGTGGTCCATATTGTTTGGATTTACACGGAATTTTAAATCGAGTTTTTAGTTTTGTTGAACTCGATTTAAATATAGACTCCCATATGTGTTCGATTTTATAAAATGGTACACCAGGAATTCGATGTTGCTACGTTTATTCTATCGACAGTATATATCCAAAATTATAAGAGCATAGCGTATTAGAGCATGGCGTTGTATATCTTACTATACCTTACAATAAGAATCTTAGAAATTAGACAGGTTTTATTTATACCTTTCACCATGCATAGAATCACTTTCTGAGTCGATTTACGCATGTCCGTCTGTCAGTCCATGTATTTTTGTGAACAAAGTACAGGTCGCATTTATGATCCGATTTGGATGAAATTTGGCATAGGTCACTTATTTGGCCCAAGGACGAACCCTATTGAAATTGGGAAAAATCGGTTCAGATTTAGATATAGCTCCCATATATATTTTCGTCGGATTTAATGTAAATGGTGCACTGAAGTCCCTATATATCTTTCGATTTGCACGAAATTTGGCACAGCGTAATGAATTAGGCCTAGAATGATGTGTGCAAAGTTTCGTGAAAATCGGTTCAGATTTGGATATGGCTCCCATATATTTTTTCGTCCGATTTAAGGTAAATGGTGTACCAAAGTCCCTATAAATCTTTCGATTTGTACGAAATTTGGAACATCGTAATGAATTAGGCCTAGAATGATGTGTGCTGAGTTTCATGAAAATCGATTCGGATTTAGATATAGCTTCCATATATATTTTCGTCCGATTTAATGTAAATGGTCCGCCAAAGTCCCTATATATCTTTCGATTTGCACGAAATTTAGCACATCGTATTCAATTAAGTCTAGAATGATGTGTGCTAAGTTTCGTGAAAATCGATTCAGATTTAGATATAGCTCCCATATATAGTTTCGTCCGATTTTACGTAAATGGTGCACCAAAGTCCCTATATATCATTCGATTTGCATGAAATTTGTCAGAGCGTTCTGTATAAAGTGCAGAATGATTTGTGCTGAGTTTGGTGAGAATCGGTTCAGATTTAGATATAGCTTCTATATATTTTTTCGTCCGATTTATGCAAATGGTACTACCAAAGTCCCTATTTATCTTTCGGTTTGCACGAAATATGGCACAGCGTAATGAATTGGATCTAGAATGATGTGTGTTAAATTTTCTGAAATCGTTAAAATCGGTTCAGATTTAGATATAGCTTCTTTATCTGACCAAATGAAAAAAAAATAGTATAGGTTGCAGAATGACATGTTTATGGATCCAATTTCATTTTGCTGGTCCTTTAAAAATGCGACGAAAATTAGATATAAACAATATTGCTAGGCAAGACAACGTTTGTCTGGCCCGCTAGTATATATATATATATATATAAGTTGGGGAAAAAGAAATCCATTATTTTTATATGAAATTTAGCAATGCAAGAAAATTATGACAATCGCTTGGTGCCAAGTACGGACTGTATGACGGCTGCAGAGCGTTCTGTATAAAGTGCAGAATGATTTGTGCTGAGTTTGGTGAGAATCGGTTCAGATTTAGATATAGCTTCTATATATATTTTCGTCCGATTTATGTAAATGGTACTACCAAAGTCCCTATTTATCTTTCGGTTTGCACGAAATATGGCACAGCGTAATGAATTGGGTCTAGAATGATGTGTGTTAAATTTTCTGAAATCGTTAAAATCGGTTCAGATTTAGATATAGCTTCTTTATCTGACCAAATGAAAAAAAAAATTAGTATAGGTTGCAGAATGACATGTTTATGGATCCAATTTCATTTTGCTGGTCCTTTAAAAATGCGACGTCTGTTAGGATTCATCTGTTGAATATACCCAAATTGGTGAAGGGTATCATATAGTCGGCCCCGTCCGACTTTACTACTTTTCTTACTGTTTTTTCCCCTCTGATAGTACTCCTAAAGTTAAAAAAAAATATTAAGAGGGAATTGTTAAAAATGTAATTGTTTTCGGTTTATTTAACATTTAAAATTTGATTTTGCATCTGAAAGTCGTGTAAGTAACTGCGGAAGTGCCCATATGTTTGTAACAGGCAAAAGCAATCGAGATAGACCCATGGTTCCTTTTGAGAATATGCACAGAATCACTTTCTGAGTCGTCCGTCCACCCATGTATTTTTGTGAGCAAAGTACAGATCGCATTTATGATCCGATTTGGATGAAATTGGGCACATATCAATTATTTGTCCCAAGGACGAACCCTATTGAAATTGGAGAAAATCTGTGCAGATTTAGATATAGCTGTCATATATAGTTTCGTCCGATTTATCGGTTCAGATTTAGATATAGCTGTCATATATAGTTTCGTCCGATTTTATGTAAATGAAGCAGCATACCTTGACGCTATCTAGTAATTCATAGACCTACGCAATATGCTGAGGACTGACAACTTTTTACTTGTTCAAAATTATTTTCCTCACTGGATGGTGATTGAAAACAGACATTTGATCACCTATATACATAACTTAAGAACAGATCATTCCGTTTACAACACCTCAAAACAATCTTGATCGGATTAAAATTCTATATTCATGCCTGTCCCTTTGTTGAAATCATCAAATTTTGCACAAACATTTCGAGCACTTCTAGGATGTTTGGCCGAGAATTTGGTATAGCCTCCATATAACCATACGGCCAACATTCGGAATTTCAAGAATAATAATACCAAAAAACAGACCCAATTATTGATATTTTTGGGATTCTGGGCTCGTTTTTCAACTGAAATTGCTTTAAATTTGGCTAATTTCTAGGAAATATTTTGTACATCCCAAATTTCGGTATTTTGCTTTCTAATACGTTTTCAACCTAATTGGTTTTCATTGGGTGGAAATCTTTCTTACTAAAAATTAGCAATATCAATTCCCATATAATGTTACCCACTAATTATACCCTTCACCACACTGTGGTACAGGGTATTATGTCTTTGTGCAAAAGGAAAGGAGATAGACACGTGTTTCCTTTTGAGAATATGCATAGAATCACTTTTTAAGTCGATTTATGCATGCCCGTCCGTCCGACCGTCTCACAGTGGGTTAGAATACCCTGTTTCCTTGGATTAATTAAAAAATTAAATTTTAAGTATCGTTAAAATTTTTTGCACACGGTTAAAGTATATAAAATTCTACATCATTTGTCGTTGAAATTAATGTCAAAAGTGGACTGGTGTTTTTGTAGTGAAACTTCAAAGTCAAACTTCATACAAATTTGTGTGCCAAAAAAGGCTGAAAAAAGTGAAAACGTTCCCGTAGAAAATTTTATTTATTTTAAAAAGTATTGTAAAAGTTAAACATTTTTCAACGGAACCATGAAGTTTAGGTTATTTTGCAAATACTTCGTTAACATTTGAGTATGAAATTGTGTTTGGAAGTGATTAAGATTTAGTTATTTATATTGAAAATGCCAAAAAAAAAAATAATATTTTTATATTTTAAATGGATAAATAGTTATTATTCGTCCACATTCGTGTCATAATTTTTGGTTTATATTAAAGAGGACATAAATCTGTGTTATATTGCAAAATTTTACGCTGCCCTTTTGTGCCTTTTAGAAGCTATGCATTGTTTAATACAAGTGTTGCAGCAGTCAAATTAGCTAAAAGTCACATTGATCTCGTGGCTGGTGCTGTTGTTGAGTGTTGTGTTTTCTTGTTTTTCATGTTATTTTTTCTAATTATTTTATTGTTGTTATTTTTGTTTCTTTTAATGATATTCTTTGTTACAATAATATTTTGTTTTTGTTTATTTTAATAATATTCATTGTTTTAACAAATAGTGATTGTGTTGTGCAGTTTCAAGTAGTCGGGTAAAAGCGTTCTTTATTAGCATTTTTTATAGGTACAAGTTCGAACGTTGTTTTTTATAATCGTCGAAGCTTATGATGAATTCGAGCGCTCAAACAATGAATGACAAGATGACATTTTTAGCTAAAGAAATCAAAGAAACGCACCAAAACGCTTTAATAAAAATGCACGTGTAGGTTATAGCTGTATCCAGTGGCCATGAGATTAATAATGAAAAATTTCAAATATATGAACACAATACAGGACGACTTTTTGTTGAAACGTATCCTTTGTATAATACCCGAAATTGTGTCAAATGCCCTTTTACATATTGAGCAATTATCAGAAGTTGGTGATGCTGCGGACAGAGGTGGCCTGTGAGAAACAGTGACGTAAATGACATACACCCACTCAAAACCATTATGTTTTTTATAAAATGGCTATTAACATTTATCGAGTTGGAAATAACGCATGCTTTACTCAAATTCATATCGAATATAAAAATTTTTTTCTTAAAAAAAATTCGGAATTTTTTATCAGTTCTAGTAAAGAATAGCCAGATATACAGTAAAAATAATATATGTTCTTGAAAATGACTGTATATGGTGATAATATTGAAATAAATGACGTTTACTACATTTTATACAGGTATATGTCGTTTTCGACGTTTACACCTTTTTGACAGTCGAAAACCTGAAAATTCGTCATACGGACCATCCCCGGCTGCGGATGATGACGATGTGGATGATTAACTTTAAGATGTATAAAATTCAATGTTTAAGTTATCATATTGTACTCCTTGCACTATATACCTACACTGATATTTGGCACTACTTAATAAAATTATACTCAAATATACTTAGAAAACATTTTTTTTAACTTATTTTAATGGTATTAACTGAAAAATAAAGAAAAATTATTCTAACATAGCTTCTCTGATTTGATCCAAGAAAACATGGTACTCTAACCCACTGTGCGTCTGTCCATGTTAAATTGTGAATCGATGAAATTTGGCACAGTTCACTTATTTGGCCCAAGGACGAACCCTATTGAAAATCAGTTCAGATTTAGATATAGCCCCCATATATAGTTTCGTCCGATTCTAGGTAAATTGTGCACCATTATTTTTCAGATTGAGACAAAATTTTGCACGGCGTACTAGATTACGCCCAGTTTGATGTGTGCAAAGTTCTGTGGAAATCGATTCAGATTTAGTTATAGCTCTCATACACAGTTTTGTCCGATTTTAGGTAAATTGTGCACCAAACTCGCAATTTTTGTTCCATTGAGACAACATTTTGCACATCGTACTGAATTTGGTCCTGTTTGATATTTATGAAGTTTTGTTGAAATCGGAACGGATTTTTGCACCGAGGAGCCTACATCTGTTCCATATACACGAGATAAAATTGTGGACAGTGTTCTGTGCTGCAGCATACTAAGCGGTATATGCCACGGTTGCTCAATTAGGTCCACCTACGTTAATTTGCTCGATTTCATACTAATGGTACACAAAATTATCCGATTGACATACAATTTTTCATAGATTTCAGAATGGTATGTGCATTGGTTTTTAATTGGTTCAAATATCTAGCTAGATCACACATTTACTTTCGCCCCATTCCATTTCAATGGTCCTCTAAAGAGTATATGTCTGTTCTTTTGTATATATTAGCATGTCTTGATTGTATCCAAAGTGATGAAGGGTATCATATAGTCGGCACCGTCCGACTTTTGAGCTTTCCTTACTGGTTTCTTCTAATTTTATGTAAATTGCACACTAAATAATTTTATAAAATTTAATATAAAGGCATAGCATAGACTGGAGAAAGGCATTTGTATGGACTGAAGTTAGTCGGTTCACTTATAGATAAAAATCTCATATTTAAGTTCGTTCAATTTCATCTCAATGTTCCTTCAAGGGAACATTGACCTGAAATTGTTACGATACATATGTATAATATGCCCAATGTGGTTAAGGATATCATATAGTCGGCCCAGCCCGTCTTTACTACTTTCCTTACTGCTTTCTTTTTGAGTTCTGGCAAAAGTTTTATATATTGAAAGCGCTTCGGATATAGCTCTCATATAAGGGGCCTAGTCCAATTATAGATATTTTGATTGGCTGTATGCTTTATGTGAGTATATTTTATTAATTTGTATGCAGTTTTGCATTCTGAAACCTTAGTGTGTACACAACTTCTTTACAGAATATTTCCTATATAAGACCGTGCTTCTACATAGCACCATATAAAGGTCTCGCGATCTTTTTGTATGCCTCAGGTGCTAACCAATTTTTTCCATCTGTGTGTCTATAGTTTGATATTTAATTTTTTCTTTGCAGAAATTTAACAAAGCATAGACCTTAAAAATAAGAGACCCAATCGATTTTAGGTATTTTCAATGTTTTGTGTTTCCCAACGACCACGTGAAGACGTACAGATCAAAATGGCTAAATTTAATTGAAAATAGCATATCGGTCAATCGATATTAGAAATGATTTTAATAACATGATTATGCTTACATTAATTATTAGTTTAAATAATTACATTAGCATTCGTTTGAATAATGCTAAATTATAAACCAGTTTTCAATACAATTTTATTTAAACCAATATAAACAATACACAAACATCCGCTATCGCCATTCCCACAGATAATAAATGAGTACTACTATTTTGTATAGACCTTACATGACTAAAATAAAGACCTAACAACTGAACATCTAATAAAACATAAAAGAAATCTTTAAAATATGGCAACAAAAACAAATTTAAAATTCAAATAAAATAATTTAATATTTGACCAAGTATGCTGTGTATTTTATGTGTGCTATTAAAGATGTTCCGTCAGACATATTCGAAATCTGCCAATTATCAAATGTATCAGAAATATTGAAAAACAATAGCATAATAATATTTTAGAGTATACGAAAGTTTTGTTACCAAATAAAATTAATGGTTCCGACATACACATGTATTACGCATCAGTTAGAGATGGGTATGTCAGTTATTTGAAAAAAAAACCTGTATCGTCATAATCAAATAAGAAACTGAACAATAATAAAAATACTATTGATTGTAGTTTATTTTTTTTTTCTTTATTATATATTATACATACATATGTATTTGTGTGTGTATATGTGATCATATTTGTAGAACACGCAATAGTCTTCAAAAATAATGTTGACCAATTGACGCTCATGATTGGTACAATGTTGGCTACCTCAAATGTCGACCGTTTTGCTTTTGCCTATCAATGGAAATCTAGACGACGACGATGATGATGATGATCAGCATCATCTTCTTCATCATCATCGTCATCATAGCAGTAGATCTCTGATAGCATATTGATAAATATAATACAGATGATGGAGCAGTTTTTAATTGATGGCAAATCATCGCATAATGAGAGACTGTCAGGGGTGTAGACCAAACAGACAGCTGAGACAATTGATCATAACATTTGTGGTTCTCTCTTCAAGCAAAATAAAAAAATATTTGTAGAGAATCGAATAACCAATCTAACCTATGAGAGAAACAAATACATGATGCGCTCACACATTATCAATAGAATAAAAAGTGACTATTTTCGGATCATTACTAAGTGGTCATACTCTACATCACATTGTAAACGCATAGTTGATTTTGAGGATATAATCATATTCTGATATTCCACATTTGCCATAATAGAGCAATTATTGGATAAAATTTGTAATACGTAGCGCCGTCTGGGAGATGTTAATGGAGAGGCTTCAATTTTAGCTTCGTGGTCCACTGGTATGTAAATGAGTTTCATCAATCAAGATGATGTTCGTCTGCCGGCTTGTATGTCCATATATTATTGTGAACAAAATACAGGTCGCATGTATGATTCGAATGAGATTAAAATTGGCACAGCCCAAGAACGAACATTCTTGAAATTTAGACATAGCCACCATATATATTTCCCTCAAATTGTATGTAAATGTGGACAGAACAACCGAAATTATTCTTGAACATAAGTCGGGACGGGGACAACTACCACGGAACTCTATCTTTCGGCGGATTTTTATTCCGAGCCTGGGCAATATTTCGTGGTTGTTGCACCCACTTGTCTGATTAGAGATGAACAGCACCTTTTCCTTACACTGACATATATTCCGAATATTACTAATATTCAATACAAATTTTGTAATTTTTCACACAAAAGTCAGGGTCCATTTGACCCGCTAAATATTGACCGATCTTTATCAAAACGTACATGCTTATTCTTTGGCCAGATCCCCTTCTCCACGTAAACAGGCATGCTTATTCTTTGGCCCTATCCCCATCTCCCTGTAAAAATTCGCGATTTTTGGGCCATAATTGCGGCCTCTGGAGCGACCAGAAAAACGGACAAAAATTTAGTATTTGGTCCATTTCATTCTTTAAATATTAACCGATCTTTACCAAAAACAATAGGGGTCTTCATTGGGCCGAACTCACGACTCAGCTACTCGAGATATGACGATCGGTATACTTAAAGGTGGGTCTAGGACCAATATTTCGCGGCGTTACAAACTCAATAATTGTGTAAGGTATAAAAGTTAAGTATTTGGTCCATTTCATTCCCAATATATTAACCGATTGCAATAGGGGTCTTCATTGAGGAGAATCTATCCTACATGCAAAATTTCGTGATTACAAATTATAATGGAAAGATCGACTCAGCTAGTCGAGATATGACGATCGGTATACTTAAAGGTGGGCGTTACAAAACTCTTCGGCGCGGCGTTACAAACTATTGGGGCTGCACAAAGCTATAATACCCTGACAATCGATCATTATGTTCAATTCGATCATTATGTTTTCTTGAAAGATATTTTGAGTTTTTATCTTGTTGGGTTTGTGTTTCGCGATTAAAAAGATGGCAGGAAGAGAAGACCAAGGCATGAATTCCTCCGGGTAGACCTTATTTATAGGCAATGGTGCCCATATAAAGGTTTTGTCCCATATACCCATATACTGAATATGTCCGATGTATTATCTCCGCAAATAACCTGTAATTCGGCATTCTGTATTATAATATTTGACGTAGTTGATCGTCGTAATTGGCTTTCCGGATTATGAGAGATTGAAAAGTATATTTTATGTAAAACGGTCAGTTTTCAGTAACTTGAAGCCTCACCGAAATGGCTGTAATTCGTATTTTGAAATCGCGTGAGTGACCGCTCTTTTGTGGCTTTAATCTCGAAGGAATTGTAATTGTAACTCGGGAGAATTGTAAAAAATGTAATTGTTATACCCTACACAACTATGTTGTCAGGGTATTATAGCTTTGTGCAGCCCCAAAAGTTTGCAACGCCACGAAATATTGGTCCTAGACCCACCTTTAAGTATGTGTGCTTCTCGTGGTAGTTGTGTAGGGTATTAGTAGACATTAGTAGGAATTTCAAAACTTTCTACATAGCCCTAACAACCCCCGATCTGTCGATTCACTTCGTATATCGATTCATTTCGCATATCGATTCACTCAAAATTTAAGTTGTACCAAATTCAGTAGACAATAGTAGGAATTTCAAAACTTCCTACATAGCCCTAACAACCCCCGATCTATCTATTCAACTAAGTCCAAATTTAGTACCATGTAGTACACATTAGTACAAATTTGTACTGATTACAGTACGATATATTACTTTTCGTACACATAAGTACAAAATTTCAAATAACTATGTACTCTTGTATCCCAATCCTATACTCCTCTATCTATTCAACTAAGTCCAAATTTAGTACCATGTAGTACACATTAGTACGAATTTGTACTGATTATAGTACAATATATTATTTTTCGTACACATAAGTACAAAACTATGTACTCTTGTATCCCAATGCTATACTCCGACGTTAATGTTAATTTCAAATTTAAGGATTCCACCTCCATCCTATAGTACATTTCGTATACATAAGTACACGCTTCCAGATCGATTCCTTCCTTATATCGACCCTACTTCTCAACCATGATTTGCTAAGAAATTGTAAAAAAATTTAGAACATTTGAGTATTTTTCGGATACATATAATTCCAAAAAATACTTTGGTTAATCTATTCTACACTCCATCACTGACCCTCCAAGTTCCAGAGTTCTAGCTCTATCGGTTCGCCAAATACTAATGGTACCACACTTAGTACTTTTCGGTCCGTTCTAGTACGAATTTCCAAAAACCCAAAATTTCAAGATTCTAGCTTCAGCCGTTTCGTCTGGGCGTTGATGAATCGTTAAGTCAGTCAATCGCTCTACTATGTCAAATCTTCATGGTCGGGTTGAACTTAACGACGTATTAACTGGTTTTATATATCATCCATATAAAAGTTCCGCTTAATTTTCGATTTGAAGTTTCTAGTCCAATTTTCCCATCTTGGGTGCCAACTTTTTTGTAGACAATTTACAATGGCAAGTGCCTTAAACTCCTTGTACATTAGAACTTTTTACCGGGTTAACCTACTTTATGAGGATTTATTTGACATATATGCAAAGGAAATGACAATTGAACCCCACTGGGTTAACGAAATCCGGTTAAATGTAAACGTACTGTTAGTCTGAATTGTTTTAAAGTAATCTTGAATGGTGAAGGCTATGGAAATTCGACCCCGCCAAGCAAATCACTTTCTAATTGTTAAAAAAATATTAAATCCTGGAATCCTGGAAATAAAACACAATAATATGTTATGGCTAATGGGGGTATCAAATGTTTTTGCACCAAATCCATTTCAGAAAATTTGGAGTTCGTCCGTATGGCTTTTACGCATGATAACTCTCGAAGGGAGTGATTGATCCCCGAAATGGTAAAATAATTTTTTTCTTGAAAAATTATTGTATAAGTATCCGATTCGAAGCAGTCTCTGCCCAACCTAATCTTTTAACCAATGTGGGGTTTTCTGTCCTCTCTTTAAAGTATTTCCCCACAAAGGTGAGAAGGAATTTTATTCAAATATGACAGACATATGTCTGTCGGCAACACCGACAGAGACAATATGTCTTTGTGCATATGTTTGTAACAGGCAAAAATAATCGAGAATCACTTTCTGAGTTGATTTATGCATGTACGTCTGTCCGTCCATGTATTTTTGTTAACAAAGTACAGGTCGCATTTATGATGCGATCTGGACGAAATTTGGCACAGTCCACTTAATTGGCCCAAGGACGAACCCTATTGAAATTGTAGAAAATCGGTCCACGTTTAGGCATAGCTCCCATATAAGGGTACCCCCCCCCAATTTTCGGTATTTTGAGGTTCTTTAGCGCGTTTTTTAACTGAATTCGCAGAAAATTTGTTACTTTGAGTTCTTATTGGGTAGCAAATCTCTCCACTAAAAATTAAAAATATGGGTCCATATTTTCGGATAGCTCCCATATAAGGGTACCTCCAATTTTGCGGTATTTTGGGTGTTTTGATCGCATTTTTCGACCGAATTCCCTGAAATTTGGTATTTTGAGTTCTTATTGGGTAGCAAATCTCCCTACTAAAAATTAAAAATATGGGTCCATATTTTCGGATAGCTCCCATATAAGGGTACCTCCAATTTTGCGGTATTTTGGGGTTCTTGGGCTCATTTTATAACTGAATTCTCTGAAATTTTGTTCATTGGGTTCTTATTGTGTACAAAATTACTCCACTAAAAATTATAAATATAGTTCCAGTTTATCTGGTAGTCCCCATATAACGGTACTCCCAAATTTTTGGTATTTTGGGGGTTCTGATCGTATTTTTCAACCGAATTGACTGTAATTTAGTACGTCGAGTTGTTATTAGGTAGCAAATCTCTCCGCTATAAATAATAAATATAGGTCAATTTTTTCGGGTAGCCCCCATACAAGAGTACAACCCAATTTTCGGTATTTTGGGGTTCTTGAACGCGTTTTTCAACCAAATTCTTTGTAATTTGGTTTTTTGTAGTCGTATATGGTAACAAACCTCCCTCCCAAAAATTGTTAATATTCGCCCCCTTTTAGGGGTGCTCCCCTTATTAGGGGTGGTTCCCTTATTAGGGGTGGTCCTCTTATTAGGGGTGGTCCCCTTATCTAGATAGTTATATGCTAATTTTTGTTGAAATCGGTTCAGATTTAGATATAGCTCCGATGCATAGTTTCGTCCGATTTAATGTAAATAGTGCACCGAACTCCCAATAGTGGTCCGACTAAAGCAACATTTTGCACAGAGAACTGAATTAGGTCCCGACTGATGTATGAGAAACTTTGTTGGAATAGGTTCAGATTTATATCTAAATATGCTATATATAGTTTCGTCCAATTTTATGTAAATGGAGATACATAGTGCCAATATTTATCCGATTGAGACAACATTTTGTACAGCGTACTAAATTAGGTCATTGATGAATGCGAAGTTTTGTTGAAATCGGTTCAGATTTAGATATAGCTCCCATATATAGTTTCGTCCGATTTAAAGTAAATTGTGCACCAAACTCCCAATATTGGTCCGATTGAAACAAAATTTTGCACAGAGTACTGAATTAGGTCCCGACTGACGTATGCGATATGTATTGCATGTACCCATAGTGGTGAAGGGTATCAGGCTCAGTCCGACTTTTGAGCTTTCCTTACTGGTTAAAAATTAAAAAAAGACAACGTTGAAAACATAGCCACTTCTTAACTAGTTCCGTGCCCAAGTGGGTATAAGTAGGTGACAACCATAATGTATTCTATTGTTTACTTGAAAAATATCTCTGCGTCATAAGCACGCGCTTCTAAAAAATAGTAAATATTTTAATAATTTTGTTTATATTCGAATTTTGTTGCTTAAATTCAAATTACTCGATTTATAGGAAATTTACCAACAAATGTGCATATAACAGCGATAGGTTAAAGTCCGACGATTTACTCATTTCGAAACACTGTGCCATCTAGGAGATCATTCCGTTCTAGTATCTCTCAGAGACTAATTACATACATGTGTATGACTATTTAAAAATGTACTTGTCATTGTGGAAGATCATAAATTTATAGTGGTGATATACTCGTATATCGTCTATTACGCCTCTCTTCTATTTAAATACCTCGCACACGCGTTTATTCGTATTTAAACATCCAATCTAATTTCTTGCAGCTATCATAAGCACCACCCACTTGAATTGTGTTGTGTTTTCTTCTACTTCTGATGGGTATTTTTTTTTCTTTTCTTTGAAAATTTCATATTTATTTTTTAATGGCGTCATTCAATAGAATATTCGATTCTCCGTTTATCCCGAAATTGTGCGCTGCTGTAATCATTGTTTGGGATAATTTGAACATATTTCATCACTTAATTCTAATACTATTGAGGCAATTTTTCTTTTCTTCTTGTCTTATCATTGACGTTTCTGAGTCTGTGTGTGTGTGTGTTTGTGCGCGATGAGCTATTTCCGGAACTTCCTCTTGGCGTGAAGTAGACATGTCTCGTGTCGTTGTTTTGATAGTAAATGGGACATTTTTTGTATGAAAAAAAGGGGTTTTAAATAAGTCATCACGAGCGATTACCTTTCATCGTAGACGTTCAGACGGAGAGGTTCTTGAACTTTAGATAATGTTGTTGTTATTTTGAGAGTGTTTGTCATTTATTGTTGTGATCGATTCATAGTATTTAGTTTCAAAGTGATTTGTTTAATACCATCATAAGGTGAAGTGTTTTCAATACTTCGAGATATTCCTTGAATCATAAATATTCTAATCCGAATAACCTTTTATGTCGATTTAATTATGTTAGTTTATTGAAATCACCACAAAGTTCCTATATTGTAGACCACCATTTTAGGTATGGGGACTATTTCCAGGGCACTTGAGCAGCTTCTTCGCAAAAACTGTTATGTGTAGCCCCCCAAAGATGGTTCTATGCTCATTTTCTAAGCGAAGTCGATGCAATTTGGCAAATTTGTATTAACAAAAATATTTTCAAGATAGCCCTATGTTTTAACAAAGACCCCATATAAAGATCGTAACCGATTTTTAGGAATTTTGCCACTGAGGTGGTAAAAAAGGTCTTCGCAGAATATATTTCATATTTCAAGTACCGACCGATTTTAGGTTTTATGTCCTAGTCGTATTTTCCGACGAAGTAAGTACCGACCGATTTTAGGTTTTATGTCCTAGTCGTATTTTCCGACGAAGTAAGTGAAATTTAGAATTTCGTGGTGGTAAAAACGTCTTCTTAGAATTTTTTCTTATGTTTATGTTTTTCTGAAGGTCCCACATCCATTTAAGTTTTGAGATAGTATTTTTGGTCCCACCGAATGTAAAAACGTCAGGCACCTATCCAAAACCACACTGTGTTTTTTTTAAAGGTCCCACATCCATTTAAGTTTTGAGATAGTATTTTTTGTCCCACCGAATGTAAAAACGTCAGGCACCTAACCAAAACCACACTGTGGTACATATGTTTGTAACAGGTAAAAGGAGTCGAGATAGATTTATGGTTTTTTTGAGAATATGCATAGAATCACTTTTGCAGTCGATTTTCGCATGTCCGTCTGTTCGTCCGTCCATGTATTTTTGTGAACAAAGTACAGGTGGTGTTTATGATCCGATTTGAATGAAATTTGGCAGAGTTCACTTATTTGGCCTAAGGAGGAACCCTATTGAAATTGGTGAAAATCGGTTCAGATTTAGATACAGCTCCCATATATAGTTTTGTCCGATTGATGATTAATAATGCACCAAAGAGTCAAATTTAGGCCGAGTGACATAAAATTTTGCACACGGTACGGAAATTAGTGCAGCTTAAGGTGTGCTAAGTTTTGTTGAAATCGATTCAGATGTAGATTTAGCTCCCATATATAGTTTCGTCCGATTTTCAGTAAAGGAAGAACCAAAGCTCCAAAATATGGTCGATTGACACAAAATTTTGTACTAAAGCTAGTATAACCAAATGTGTGGAAAGTTTCGCTGAAATCGGTTCAGATTTAGATATAGCTCCCATATATAGTTTTGTCCGATTTTCAGTTAATGGTGCCCCAAAGGCCCAAAATTTGTCCGATTGTCACAAAATGTGGAAAGTTTCGATAAATCGGTTTAGATTTAGATACAGCTTCATATATATTTTCGTCCGATTTTTAGTCAATAATCCACCATGGGCCTTTATCGGGACTATTGAGGAATAGTTTTAAAATGTATTAATTACACTGGTATATTACGTTTTCAACCTTCACAACATTTTGACAGTCGAAAACCTGAAACTTTGTCACTCGGACTATAACTGGCCCCACCTCGTCTTCGTAAAGTATGTAATTAAATTTTTCGTTTTCTGAGATCTACAAATCTCCTTTGCAGGTTCCCTATATAAGTATTCCGACCGGATTGAAACATTTGGAACGCACACATAATTGTGGATGGAACAACAAAGATTTTGGTAACTCGGTACGGCACTGTCATTATTTATTATCCTATGTACCGACGACCCATTACATCATGACCGAAAGCATGATTACAGAAATGCGATTTTCATCTTGCCAAAATAATGTGGGTGTCAGCAGCCTTCGACCTCTTAAAGTGATCACACTTATTCCGAATTTTTCCATTCAAACCTAACAAAAGAGCTATCCTGCTCTTTTTCCTTAATAAACATGTTATTACCATTCGTTTATCAACATTGTCATTTGTTACCACGATATTTTACAAATTTCAAACACATTTACAAAAGCGTATACTCTTGTTATCCCCAGTTTATTATCACATTATAAAGATGCCAATGCAACGATGCGATCTTGTCTCCAATAAAACAACAAATGCATTTCTATGCATTCGGTGAAACTGCATTTGACAAATGTTACCCTAATCACAACAATTCGTCTCCGTGTTCAATAATTCTGTGGCATTTGTCGCCGTCGATACCTTTTCTCGGGTATAAGTGTGTATATATAAGCATGAGTGTCTTTATCGACATCCACCGAATCACTTGTCAACAGTACAGGAAAAAAATAAATAAATAAAGGATTGCCGTTTGATATATTTTTCAATTTCCGGAGGTGAATATTTGAACAACCACCGAGAGTCTTGGCTGGATCTGAAGCTTTATGCCGAATATCAATAGACTCCAACCAGTAAGGAAAGTAGTAAAGTCGGACATGGCCGACTATATGATACCCTTCACCACTTTGGGTATATTCAATTGACGTATATTAGCAGACGCCGGCTCAATTTTGCGTATCTAAATCATTACGCTGTGTAAATTTGTTGTTAGGTTAAAAAGCCTGGAAATTCTGTTTATTTTTCAGTTTTTCCATTCACATTGCCTTAGGTCGGTTATTTCACGAAAGGTGTAATTTTCTTAGGAATTGGGTTCAGAAGCTTGAGACAGCTGGGCAGTGGCATAGGAAATGTTCCATCTTTTCGCTGTCTTCTCCACACGTTCTACACCAGTTTCTTCCCTCGCATCCAATGTTGTGCAAGTGGGACCGGTCAGACATACCTGATGCACATTTTGTTTAGTGTTAAGATTTGCGTTGTCTTATCCTTATATCCACGGAAGTATTGGGATGTTTTTCTGTTTACGGAGATTTATGAAATAATAGATCGGATTTTTTATACAGATTGTTGCAGAACGCTATGGTTCCCTGGTTATGCTGTCGATTTCTAGCAAAATTTACTTTATAAGAAAAAATCAAAAAGTTGCTTTAGTTTTGACCAAGCAAAAGTTGGATCAATGTAGTTCTCCATAGAATATTTTTTATTTTAAACTACATTTTGCGTTCATATTTTTTGTTCTTAAGGGTATTATAGCCTTGTGCAGCCTCAAGAGTATGTAACGTCAAGAAATATTGGTCCTAGACCCGATCGTCATATCTCGACTAGCTGAGTCGATGTAGACATGTGTGTCCATCCGTCCGTACGTCCATTATTATTTGTAAACATGATACAGGCCACAGCTATGGACCAATCGTCACGAAGTTTTGCATGTATTTACCTAAAATCGGATGAACATAGATATGGGAGCTATATCTAAATATAAACCAATTTTCACGAAATTTAACACACATCGTTCTATACTCAATTCAGTATGATATGCCAAATTTCGTGCAAATCGAAGGATATATAGGGTGCACCATTACCTGAAATCGGACGAAAATATATATGGGATCTATATCTAAATCTGAACTGATTTTTTCCAATTTCAATTGGGCCAAATATATTAGCTGTGCCAAATTTCATCCAATTCGAATCAAAAATGTGACCTGTACTTTGCTTACAATTTAATATGGACAGACGGACATGCATAAATCGACTTAAAAAGTGATTCTATGCATATTCTCCTTGTGTCAAACTCGTTTTCTTTTGCCTATTACAAACATATGCACAAAGACATAATACATTGTACCACAGTTTGGTGAAGGGTATAAAAAAGAGTTCAGTCATTCCGTGGAACCATCTAATTGAAATGAACTTTTCCGCAAAAAGAATGATCGTTCGTTTACTTATAATAATTTTTCTCTGACACGCTTGCAAGTTACATTATACAATTCAACATGACAATTCTTGCAGATGATTTTCGAATGTCGGATTTATTGGTCGAATATACGAGAGGTAAACATCTCACAATATTTTGTTGACAAAAATTCATATTGTAATTTTAGTTGATATTTGTGAACACACAAACCATGGAGTTTTCACCAAATACATATGTACACGCACACCGTTCCGTATGATCGGAATGTAAATACATTCTTAAAAGTTTATATTAAGCATTTTCAATAAATAAAATTTGTGTTTATGCATTTTGGGACAGTTTTTCTTGTACTCAGATGCATTATGTGCAGGGTGTGACGTAAAGGCTGTGGTGCGGGGACCAGAAACTTTAATTCAATGTAATAAATGCTGATGTTTTTAGTTTTTATTTTTGAATATGTGATACGTAGAGGAGGGTGTGCATTTGTTGTCTTGTTCCACTTATTCCCAACAGTTGTTCTGTTGGGTATTTTTAGAACATTTTATTTTATTTACAAATTTACGAGAAGAGTGTCTAATTGAAGTGACATTTACTTAAAGGGAAAATCACTTAGTACACATTTCTTGGCTACTTAAGTTCCGATAGAATATTTTTCCTTTCTAAAAAATTATCCGACATTTCGGTAGCTGTAAATTTTGAAGTAGTCAGAGTTAGTAAAACTAATTCAAATTGCAAAAATTATTTATATCGGTAGATTTTTGATTATAGACCCTACATAGATATGCAGCCTCCTTAGAGGTATCTTGATGGTCGAAGTGACTATATTTATACCCTTCACCACACTGTGGTACAGGGTATTATGTCTTTGTGCATATGTTTGTAACAGGCAAAAGGAAACGAGATAGACACATAGTTCCTTTTGAGAATATGCATAGAATCACTTTCTAAGTCGATTTATGCATGTCCTTCCGTCTGTCTGTCTGTCTGTCCATGATAAATTGTAAACAAAGTACAGGTCGCATTTATAATCTGAATTGGATGAAATTTGGCATAGGTCACTCATTCGGGCCAAGGACGAACCCTATTGCAATTGGGAAAAGTCGGTTCAGATTTAGATATAGTTCCAAATATATATTTTTCCGATTTAATGTAAACGGTCCCTATATATCTTTCGATTTGCACGAAATTTGGTACAGCCTAATCATTTAGGTCTAGAATGATGTCTGCCAAGTTTCGTGAAAATCGGTCCAGATTTAGATATATATCTCCCATATATAGTTTCGTCCGATTTCATGTAAATGGTGTACCTAAGTCGTTATATATCTTTCGATTTACACGAAATTTGGCATAACGTACTGAATTGAGCCTAGAGTCATGTCCGGATTTAGATATAGCTCCCATATATAGTTTCGTTCGATTTCATGTAAATGGTTCACCAAAGTCCACATATATCTTGCGATTTGCACGAAATTTGGTATAACGTACTGAATTGAGTCTAGAATGATGTCTGCCAAGTTTCGGGAAAATCGGTCAAGATTTAGATATAGCTCCCATATATAGTTTCGTCCGATTTCATGTAAATGGTGCACCAAAGTCTCTATATATCCTTCGATTTGCACGAAATTTTGCATAACGTACGGAATTGAGCCTAGAATGATGTCTGCCAAGTTTCGAGAAAATCGGTCCAGATTTAGATATAGCTCCCTTTTGTTATAGATTGATTTTAATTAATTGACGCACCAAGGAACCAATAGGTTGATAGGAACAAAACGTTCTGAAATTATTATAACCTAACCTGTGACAAGTTTGTTTGAAATCTCTTAATATTTGGATAGAGCTTCCATATATATTTTCGCCCGATTTTAAGTAAATTGGGCATGAAACTCCTCATGTTAGTCAGATTAACAATAAATTTTGCACAACGTACAAAATTGAGCATAGAATTACGTAGTTGCGTTTTCTAGAAGTACAGACATAGCCCAACGAATGACCTTTTTATATTTGTTTGAAGTCGATTTACATACTTTATGGATAGATCTAGGTAGATTCACATTTAGATAAATATCACATATTTTATTTCATCCAATTTCATGTTAATAGTCCTGTTTAATATACCCATAGTGGTGAAGGGTATCATATAGTCGGCCCCGTCCGACTTTACTACTTTCCTTACTGGTTTAGCATAACGAAGTGGCTGTATTTTTGATTACGGGATATTAGTGGGTAAAGAACTTTTTCACATAACATTTTAAATATAAGTCCATATTTCTACACAAAAGTCGTTTGCCACTTGCAGTATGTTGAAGGTCATAGTCTATATTTCCAACCTGAGTGTCTGCAATTCGGTAATTCGTTTCCTCCTAGCACCAATTTACCATGTCACAGCCCCATTATGAAAGACCCGATCGATTTTAGGCATGTTCAATTCATGGTGGAGGGTATTAGAAGTTTCGCCCGACGAACTTTACGACAATTTTACTCGTTTCTGCTATCCTCTAAATAATGAAAATAAACACGCGATCACTAATTTCTTTAAATAGTAAAAATATGAACTTTTACTGGAAACCCTGATATGAAATCATCTGTGATGAAATGATTCAAAACTTCAAAATTATTACTGCTTAGCTTAACAAATTTTGAAGACGGTCACAAAAGGTCAAGTTGTAATAATGTGATGGCATTGTTATTTACGAATTTCTCAAAAATTTTCATTTATGAAAAATGTTAACCCACAATTCCAAAAGAACAAAATTTTGTTTTGTAATCATATTTTTTATATTTAAATACATCTACATGTACCACATATCGTCAGTACAAATTGTTATCTCATATATTAAGACGAGTTGACAAAAAATAAAAACAATGACTCTATTTACCATTATAGTACTTGCATTGAGTATAACCGTTGCATCTGGTTTACCCTCCTACGGTGGTGGATATGTTAAATCTCCAGCGTCTTCATCATCTACTGCATCAAAGACATTCCCAGCTCCTGCTGCCGTTTATAATTCCGTTCATACTCCTGTTACCATTCCTCGTCTTCCTTGCCCTAAAAATTATATTTTCAGTTGTCAACCTGTTTTGAAACCGGCACCATGTTCACCGCATGCAACAACAGCATCAGCACATCGAGGATCAGCCGGAGCATATTCGGAAAATACACCTGTGATTGTAGTGCCACCCGAATTTGTTGAAGGATATCAAAGGAATTAAAGGATTAAATATGATATAATTTTGGAAAAAAATAAAATTGGAGAAATGGAATACATGCACATATATGTTTGTTTTATAAATATCTGAAAATGTTTTCTATAATGCGGATTTTGACTCATTAAGAAAAATCGAGAAAATGTTACTCGAACTTCTAATATTATGGAAAAGTAAAAGCTTATTTTTACGGGTCTTTTATGTGGGGGCTATGGCAAATTGCTGTCAAAAGGAAGCGAAATGCCAAACTGCAGGCTCTATAGTTGAAAAAGTAGTCTAAGGAGTATGTAGAAACATGGACCGAATTTCCATGTCTGTCTATTACTGTAACATTTTATGGGGGCAAATTGATAAATTTTCGTAGGAAGAGACCAAATTAGAAACCTCGATATCAAATTATAGCAAATTTCAATGAAAAATGGGACCATACAATGTGTGGTACTATTATAAGGGGGCTGAAACTTAGGCCAACATTCATAAAAGCGAAACATAAAATGTCAGTCTATTTGATTGAAAACGTGCTCAAAATACCAAAATTTGGATGGCACCAAATTTGCCTTCGGAAGTATAATTTGTCAAGAAGAAAAATATATTTTATGGAAGTATACATTTTAAACCCAAGTGTCTTGTAAGTATTTTTCAGAATTCATAGTATACATCCGTTTTTTCTGGCGCATCAGACAAACTGATTTACAGAGTACTTGATATGTATCATAATACCACTTCTTCCAGTACCTCACAAAGGGTAAAAATTTAAAAAAAAAAATATGAAGAGAAGAAAGTATATTATTTGATACAAACTTTGTTCCTCATCCGATGGATTAAGTCCAAATATGGAACATGTCAGTGAAATCTTTCTGGTATATGTGGTAAAAAATAAATATTTCGATTTAGATTCAAATATAGCTTTCATATATATTTTCGTCCGATTTATATGGAAAGCTTCCCTGTATAGAATGATTTCCCTATATAGGTGATTTTCGTCCATGCAAATTAATTTTTAAATATGAATAGATTGGAAACAATCATACTTACTTCCTTAGCTGGCTCTAGACAGAATATTTGTTGGTCTTGTGCGCATAATTTCCAATTTGAAAGACCATGTTTCAAAATGTTGTTTTTCACTTAATTTTTTTATTCTTGGCTAGCTTTTTAAGCTGGGGCATCCTCACCCATTCTCACAACATGACCACCGTAGTCGCTGCAGGTCGATACGTCTGACTATGCCAATATTTGAGAATATATGGTACATGTCGTGGTTCATTCGACCGTGAAACTCATCGTCGAAGATCTTTTCGATAATATTACTCTGAAACACTCTCAGTTCTGCCTCATATGTTTGAGCAAGAACCCATGCTTCAGACGTGTAGTATCAGCACGTGTAGTATCAAAGTCTTGAATAGTGTGAGTTTGGTGTGGCGAGAAATGGCCTGATCTTTGAATCGATTATTTAGAGCAAAGTATCATCTGTTGACCAATACTACCCTTCTTCGTCATTTGTTTTCTTTATTACGTAAATATAGTCACTGAATATCTCATAGATTTAGTTTTCAAGTTCCACAGTTGGTCCGAATCTACTGCGCGTCGATACCATCAGCTTGGAAAATCTGGTCTATGGTAGATTCGCCAGGCCTCAAGCCGCATTGTTTTGTCCATGTATGTCATTGACCATTTGCTTCTTTCGTTCCCACAGCACAGGATTTGCCAGGTCTCAAGCCGCATTGTTATGGTCCAAGTAGTCCATTGACCATTGGCTTCTGTCGTTCCCACAGCACGCTGGATAGCCCATTATGTGTGAGGAGAAGGAGAAAAACCCTACATAGTTGGCACATATCGTCTGGTCTCCTATTTGTGCACGGAACACAGGATGCTGAGGTTCCTATCATTGGACATGTATTCCTCTAAATAAATTGCACTAATCAGCTGGTGTATGCTCCTTACCTCCAGTCTTCGGCTTGTAACCCATAGACACCTGCTGCTTTATTATTCTTCAGCTGATTGATTGCTATTCTGTCCTCATCTTGGGTAGATGATATACACTCTATACCGTCTTCTATTATTGGTTATGGGGTATCCTATTATTTGATACCAGAGGTTTTTCAAAATGCTCCTTCCAGATCCTAAACACGCTATCAGAATATGTCATCAGGTTTTCATCTTCATCTCTACAGGAGCAAATGCCTGCATCAAAGCTTTTGGTTAGGTATTTTACTCGTTGGTAAAATTTCCGGACTTCATTCTAACTCCTCTACATACATCTCGATTTGCTTACGCTCAAGTTTTTTCCCGATCTTTCTTTTTTTCGGAAAATACGTTTCTCCTCTCTCTTTTTATCCAGATAATTCTCCCTCGCATTATGTGTTGCTACCGGGGATGGTCCGTGTGACGAATTTTTAGGTTTTCGACTGTCAAAAAGGTGTAAACGTCGAAAACGTCATATACCTGTATAAAATGTAATAAATGTAGTAAACGTCATTTATTTCAATATTATCAGCGTGTACAATTATTTTCGAGAATATATATTATTTTTACATATTTCTGACTATTCCTTACTAGAAATTATAAAAATTTTTAAATTTTGTTGAGAAAAAAATTTTAAAATTTTATATTAATTTGAGTAAAGCATGCGTAACTTCCAAATTGATTAATGGAAATAGCCATTCTGTCAAAAACTTTGGGCCAAAAATATTTCCCCTTCCAAGTTTTGCATTAAAATCTCCTGGCAGAATTTTAATGGCAGTGGCCATGTGCTGTTTCCAGGCGCTCGTGAAATATGTCTTTTATTCTGTTCATCTTTGTCTTCCGTCGGAGCATTGATGTAGAAAAACGCTTTATACGGATTTTAGTAATTCGCTCATCTACTGGAGTGAATCTGGTGACGAGGTCTTCTATTCTCTTATTAACCATAAATCCGCAGCCAAATTCACGTCTCGTTTCATGGTAGCTTTAATACAGGGCGTAATCATCGGATTTACTTACGCCAGTCCCTTTCCATTGCATTTCCTGTACGGCAATAATATGGGCTTTGTATTTCTTGAGTTCATCCGTCATTGGAGGACCATTGAGATGGAATCGGGCGAAATTAAATGTGCTATCCATTCGGAAATCACTGAAAAATTGCATGTCAAACGGGCAGAATTGGATTCTTTGGTGTACCATCTATATGAAATCGAGTAAAATTAAGTATGGGAGCTATATATAAACGTATGGACCTAATTGAGCAACCGTTGCATACACCATTTGTTTTATGTATCATTCTAAATTTAACTTAATACCCTCTGCCAAATTTCGTGTAAATCGAACAAACATAGGCCCTTCGGTGAGCCATTTACATAAAATCGAACGAAAGTATGTATAAGGCCTATATCAAAATCTGAACCGATTTAAATCATTTTAGAACTAATTCATTACGCTATGCCAAATTTCGTGCAAATCAAAAGATATATAGGGACTTTGGAGTACCATCTACGTTAAATCGGACGAAACTATATATGGGAGCTATATCAAAATCTGAACCGATTTTCAGGAAACTTAACACACATAACACACATATATAGGGACTTTGGTGCACCATCTACTTTAAATCGGACGAAACTATATATTGGAGCTATATCTAAATCTGAACCGATTTTCAGGAAACTAAACACACATAATTGTCGACCTAATCCATTTCGCTATGCCAATTTTCAGGCAAATCAAAAGATATATGGGACTTTGGTACACCATTTACCTTAAATCGGACGAAGATATATATGGGAGCTATATCTAAATCTTAACCGATTTTCAGGAAACTTAACACACATCATTCTAGACCTAATTCATTACGCCATGCCAAATTTCAATCAAATCGAAAGATATATAGGGACTTTGGTGCACCATTTACCTCAAAATGGACGAAAATATATATGGGAGCAATATCTAAATCTGAACCGATTCTTCCCAATTTCAATAGGGTTCGTCCTTGGGCCAATTTCATCCAAATCGAATCATAAATGCGACCTGTACTTTGTTAACAAAAATACATGGACGGACGGACATGCATAAATCGACTCAGAAAGTTATTCTATGCATATTCTCAAAAGAAACCATGGGTCTATCTCGATTATTTTGGCCTGTTACAAACATATGCACAAAGACATAATACCCTGTACCACAGTGTTGTGAAGGGTATTAAAAGGGGGTTCACCTCTATTTTGGGGTAGTCACCCTTAAAAGGAGGCGAATATTAAAAAAAAATTGTAGGGAGATTTGTTCCCATATACGACTACAAAATACCAAATTGCAGCAAATTCGGTTGAAAAACTCGCTCAAGAACCCCAAAATACCGAAAATTGGGGGTACCCTTATATGGAGGCTATCCGAAAAAAATTGACCTATATTCATAATTTTTTGTGGAGAGATTTGCTACCCAATAAGAACTCAAAGTACTAAATTACAGCTATTTTGGCGGAAAAATACGATCAAAACCCCCAAAATACTGAAAATTAGGAGGTACCGTTATATGGGGGCTACCAGAAAAATTGGACCTATATTTATAATTTTTGTGGAGACATTTAGTACCCAAAAGACTGTATGCAAAATTTTGGCGATCTATCTCAATTCGTTTAGACGCTAGAGTGATTACAACAGACAGACGGACATGGCTTTATCGTCATAGAATTTTACGCTGATCAATTAATATACCCTCCATTCTATGGTGGTGGGTATAAAAAAATATATATGGGAGCTATATCAAAATCTGAACCGATTTTTGTGTCAATCGGACAATTATTGGGAGTTTGGTGTATCATTCACATCGTGCATCATTCAAATCGGACGAAACTAAATATATGCACAAAGACATAATACCCTGTATCACAGTGTGGTGAAGGGTATAAATGCACACTCCGAAAAAGCTAGTCCTACATTTCTATCTGTGGTTATTTGCCTTTTTTCATTGTAATTTTAAGAGAATGGACATCAAAGGAAAAACCTCCTCAAAGTGTGGCTTAATCGTGAAAAATCCAACGCGAAATCAATTTCAGTTTTTCCAATTCGGACTTATATCAATAGATTAATGAACTAAAACCAAAGTAAAGAAATGTTAACAACCATTTAATTATGGGCTATACCCATACATGGACCTATATAAACTATATTTAAAGGAATTATACCTATAACATGATACTGCAAATTGTTCCAATTTTCAAAGTTCTATATATAAGTTTCAAAGTAATTAATTTTTTCCACCGAATTTCGTGTAAATTGAATATTGCACAGGACTTTGGTGCACCATTTACATTAAGTAGAAGGAAAATATATATGGGAGCTATATTTAAATCGGAACCGAATTTCACCAATTTCAATAGGGTTCGTCCTTGGGTCTAATAAATGAGCTGTACTAAATTTTATTGAAATTGGATTATAAATACCCGTTCTTTGTTTACAATTTTACATGGGCAGACAGATGGATGGGCGGACATGCATACATCGACTCAGAAAGTGGTTCTATGCGTATTCTCGAAAGGAACCATGGGTATATTTCGTTTCTTTTGCAAACATGTGAAAAAAAAACATAATGCCCTGTACCACAATGCGGTGAAGGGTAAAAAAAGTAAAGGTGGTCAGTACCACGCAACACTTCCTTGGCCGAAACTCCAATGCTGTGCAAAATTTTTATAAAGAAGACTGGAGACCAATTCAGGTAGTTGCACGGAATATTAAGGTTTTTCTACTAAATAGCAAATTAAAAAAACCTCTAGAACTAAATAAGTTGCTTTGCGAATACAATAATTTTAAACCACTGTGCAAACAACAAAACATTGATCACCCACGTTTATGGCTAATGAGAATATACGCCTCATACAGCCGGCACGTGAGAAGATCAGACACAATGAAAAAATCTGCAACTAAGTTAAGATTTTGAAAAACTTCATTGACTCGCTATGTCAATGTGAATGCCATGACATTGGTGTAGTGAAATGAAAACAAAATATTGCTGTGAGGCTGTCTGAAATGTCAATGAAAAACAAATGAGATTCGAACTATGCAATGTCATTGTAAACGAAGAAGTAAATACAGATATATATATATATATATATATATAAAGAATTTATTTTTATCTAAAGTTCAGTCACTTCTCGAATTGCATTTGTAGTTTTAATAATTTTGTTTCGAAACGAAATGAAAAGTTTACTAAATATTTCTGTTTATCTTTTGATTACTGGTTACTCCTGCAGAGCTGATATTGGCCGAAGAAGTGCCAATGGTGATTATCGGTTATCTACATATGGTGACAACGTAGTGACATCATATGGTACACCCACTACATATGCCTATGAGGGCGATGAGGTATATTATGCCGCAACGGATCATAGTAAAGTCAAGGTGCCGTATTTGAATACGGGATATCAATATGATAATGGTATTTCCAAGGAAGAACGCAGAGAACCAGATGAGAGATATTACACAGAAAGGCGTGATTCTTACAACAGTCATGCTCTTCAACCTGAAGGAAGGCAAGAAGTTCAGGAGAGAATTAATGACGAAATAACTTTGAGTACGGTCAGTAAAAGAGAGGCTGCCTACGAATATACATCTCAGAAGGAGTTACCTTCCTTACCTAACTATAATGCGATACCCACTAATGATCATCAAAATTCGGAATTTGAAAGTACAACGGAACCCCCAACTTCATATCAAAGTGTGAGAGTTATATCTTCACCGTTTGAATTAGAGAGAGGGGTTTCATATAAGTATGAGTCTCCAGTGAGGGACTCAAAAGATGCTAACTTGCGACTAGAGGTAGATCCATCGGGAGGTAATGGAGAAACTTCATCTTCTTATCAAAATTCAGAGGGTGCATATTCATCGAGAAATGATGAAAGGGCAAATGGTTATGCTGCAGATCCTTCTAAGTGTACTCAACGCTTATCATACATATCTCCCCGTCCTAAATACGAGGAAGGCTCTTCATATACTTATGAGACTCTTGGTGCTTCTACAGAAGAGCAAAGGCCAAGGGTCGTACTCACACCAACATCTGACGGAGAATCTTCCCAGCTTCCTACATCTGATCAGAGGATAGTATATGCCGCTCCACCTCACGGATATAAGAGAGAAGTTTCCTCATACTATTCCACACAACCACAGCCTACATATGGTATCCATCCTCAAGAAGTGGTTGTATTTCCTGGCAGGCCTGAATTTAAACAAACTGCAGATACTTATGGATCCGAACAATATAAGGATGCTGTTGCTCCGATCATTCCCATATATGGACAAGGATTTATTTCTTCGCCCATTGTAACCAATGGACCTGCACCTTATTTTTATCCAACTCCTCAGGTGTCCTCAAGATTTGACAACCGAGCTTTAACATACCCATCTGAATTTTCTGCTAATAATATAGGAGATAATTCCCAATATTATGGCAATCGTGGAACTTCGGCTTACCTTACTGCAGCTGGCACCTCTATTTTGACTCCGACTGTTTTACCTCTTTATGTCAAGCCAATTCCAGCGGCTGTTTCCCACACACCACCATTCTATGGACAAAATTATTATAATTATCCAGCAGTTGTGGTTCCGGAGATTGACAATACACTTCCTGAACTTCATAGGCAGCATGCGTACTATCCCAATCCATCGAATTCGTATCATCCACAACATACCAGAGTCGTTCTCTCTGAGCCAAATAATGAAAATTCTCAATCTCCTCAATATTCATATAATCCCGAAGCATCTGCATCTAATCATCTGCATTCCGTTACTGACTTCGGTAGAACTGAAGGTACTGCTACATATACCGAGGACGACCATCAGGTCGAACAGAAGCAGCCTGATGACAACCTCGGAAACGAAGTGAGTATATTTCCAGA
>NW_026880281.1:0-29596 GCF_032173495.1 Musca vetustissima
TAACATTGTGCAACACAAACAATAATTATCGAGAAACTCCAAGAATATTGTGGACGGGGCTAAAACTAAAAGACATTTTGAAAGTTTAAGTCGCCATTTTGAAACCTAAACGTAAAAATGCGTGACAATATTTCCCATTTCCAAGTAATCTTTGGTAATATTACGGAAATAAATAAATTTTGTCTAATAAGTTAACCCTAAGTCGTCTTATTGAAAAGGTCTTTTCGGTCCGCCTTTCCAGAAATGTTTGAAAACTCATTTAAAACGAGGTTATAGCAGTAGTTTTCTTAGAAATGTACAGTACAAAATTTACAATATTGGTAAATAAATTGTTTGTTGGCTTTAGTTAGTGTTAATTAAACACCTTGCAGAAATGTATCAAAATATTAAATAAGACTGCATCGTAAGAGTTTTTCGTCAAAAACAAAATTATTACAAAAGAAAAGATTTTGTAAACACCATATATCGTGTTTGGGTTTTCCAGTTTTACATCGGGTACTTTAATCACTTTTAAAAAAATAAAAGTTTAAATGCAAAATTCATTTAGAAATAAGTAATAATGTACGGAAAAGCTAATTGTCTCCATTTTTGTTTGGACAAAACTAAAGCAACTTTACTGTACAAATAGACAAGCTCTGAAATGTTAACTATTTTTACCGTTATAATTACAATGTTTTGCTTTCTACACCTATTTCGATTCTTATAGAAAGTTTAATTTAGCTATCCTCCTCAGGTGAAATGCTTTCAACAGAGTCTTAGAACCAAATTCAAATCGCGGAACAAATCAGATAACTATTTTAATATAAAAAAGGGGGTTATATGGGGAGTACCCCAAAATGGGGGCGAATATTAATAATTTTTGGTAGGGAGATTTGTTACCATATACGACTACAAAATACCAAATTTCAGCGAATTTGGTAGAAAAACGCGCTCAAGAACCTCAAAATACCGAAAATTGGGGGTACCCTTATATGGGGGCTATCCGAAAAAGTGGACCTATATTCATAATTTTTTGTGGAGAGATTTGGGACCTATTAAGAACTCAAAATACTAAATTACAGCTAATTCGGCGGAAAAATACGATCAAAATCCCCAAAATATTGAAAATTAGGAGGTACCGTTATATGGGGGCTACCAGAAAAAGTGGACCTATATTTATAATTTTTTGTGGAGACATTTAGTACCCCATAAGAACCGAATGTAGCCAATTTCAGCGAATTCGGTTGAAAAACGCTCTCAAGAACCTCAAAATACCGAAAATTGGTGGTACCCTTATATAGGGGCTATCCGAAAAAATGGACCTACATTTATAATTTTCAGTAGAGAGATTTGCTACCCAATAGGAACCCAATGTACCAAATTTCAGCGTACTCGGTTAAAAAACGCGCTCAAGAACCCCAAAATACCGAAAATGGGGGGTATCCTTATATGGGGGCTATCCGAAAATATGGACCCATATTTATAATTTTCAGTAGAGAGATTTGCTACCCAATAAGAACTCAATATACCAAATTTCAGCGAATTCGGTTGAAAACCACGCTCAAGAACCCCAAAATACCGAACATTTTGGGGTACCCTTATATGGGAGCTATGACTAAACGTGGACCGATAAAGCCCATCATAGAACTTGACCTGCCTGCAGACAAAAGACGACTCCATGCAAAATTTTAGCGATCTATCTCAATTCGTTTAGACGCTAGAGTGATTACAACAGACAGACGGACAGACGGACATGGCTATATCGTCATAGAATTTTACGCTGATCAAGAATATATATACTTTATAGGATCGGAAATGATTATTTCGATGCGTTACAAACGGAAAACAAAACTAATATACCCTCCATACTATGGTGGAGGGTATAAAAATGGCTAGAAACAAATAAAGTACTCCTATAAACAGCAAATGATCAGTGAATATGAAAATAATTTATCACAAAAAATTATTTCGGAGAAATATTCCATAATTAAATCAGTGATTTCTCGAATTATAAGTCGGTTATATACAAGTGGATTTGCACGGAGAAAGGATGCCAACAATCATCAGATCTTCCATGTATAGACAAATTTTTGTAGTATCATAGATATAAAAATTAAAAGAGTTTTACAAACAAACAGAAATAACCTCTTCCCACCGGTTCAGGATGCAAGGAATAGTATACCCAAGGATCAAATTGAGCATTTTATTGATTCAATGCCTCGTAAGTGTGCTGTCGCAATGTTCACCACTTTGGGTGATACTAATATATACGATATCCTGTAGATAAAACAGACTTAGCATCTTTGGAGGACCATTGAATTGTAATCAGGCAAAATTAAATGTGTGATCTACATAAATATTTGAACCAATGAAAAAACCATACACATACTATTCTGATATCTATGAAAAATAACATGTCAATCAGGCACACCTGGATTCTTTTGTGTACCATTTATATGAAATGTAGCAACATTTTGTATGGAGCTATATATATAAATCAGGACCTCATCGAGCAACCGTGGCGTATGCCATTAGTATTCTGCAGCACATTGTGCAGTCCACAATTTCATTTCGGTAGGACAAACCTGTATTATTTGGTGCACAAATTGCATGAACTAAGACGAAAAGATATAATGGTTATATTTACATATGAGTATATTTTACAAACTCCAATACGCGTTATTGTATCTCCAATATTATATGTTCTACACCATTTAGATGAAATCAGATGTAAACATATATATAGAAGCCGATTTCAACAAGTTTCAATCTAATACTCTCGGCAATATTTCATGCATCATTTGCATGAAATTGGACAAAAAATATATATGGAAGCTATATCTAAATCTGAACCGATTTCAATAAAACTTCTCATACGTCTATTTGGACCTAAATCAGTACTCTGGACGATATTTCGTCTAAATCGAACAAACCTTGGGAGTTTGGAGCACTATTTAACTAAAATCGGACGAACTAAATATGGGAGCTATATCTTTATATGAGCCGATTTCAATGAAACTTAACACACTATATCCTAGTCTCATTTCCATACGATATTCCGAAATTTGTCTGAATCGGACAAATATTGGAAGTTTGGTGCACCATTTACATAAAATCGGACGAAACTATATAGGGGAGCTACATCTAAATCTGAACCGATTTCTACAAAACTTCACAGACATCAAACTTGACGTAATTCAGTACACAGTGCATAATTTCGTCTCTATCGGACAAATATTTGGAGTTTGGCACACCATTTAGATATCGGGCGAAAATATATATAGGAGCTATATCTAACAATCTAACCTGTACTTTGTTTACAATTTAACATCTACAGGCGGACGGACAGACGCACATGCATAAATCGACTCAGAAAGGTGTCTATTTCGTTTACTTTTGCCTGTTACAAACATATGCATTTTTAACCCTACGGTCAATAACCAAAAAAGTATACGTAGATCAATAACCGTGGTACATTTGTACCCATCCAAAGATAGCGCTGTAATTCATAAAAAAATTTGACTATCGTGCGGTTTTTTGTTTTAAATTAGTCTGTACGGATCTGGTCTAGACGTAGGAACTCAAAATTATATAAATTAAAAGTATATATATTTAAATCCATGTTTAAATTATACTCTATCTAAAACAATCATAATAATTTCGTTGTAGCTTTCGAATGGGTTAAGCTTTATTAACCCTTTGTGGCCCAATGTTGCCCACAGGCAACAAAATATTTTAGAGCTTATATTTATTATACAGTTAGTAGATATGCATTCTTTGGATTCCCTTTGTCAAGACCAAATTATGGACGACACATATCACGAGAAAAATCTAAAAAATTCAAAATTTTGATAAAGTTATGAGCTTTTTAGTACAGTGAAGAGGGCAAAAATGTGTACAGTACTAATTTGTGTATACAGTCCAAATTATTTAAATCGCTTCGTATTCGAAATGTACGAATTTTGTTATCAGAATTATTTTTGATTCTTGTAAAACAGAATATATAGAATAATTTGAAATGATTTTTTCGTCGATTTTGCATTTGGTTTTCGTGATATTGGGCTTTTATTTTTCAGAACGAATGTACTGTATCTCCAGAATGCAAGGATATAGCGATGTCAAATTTTGTCCATATCCTATCTAGGATAGTTGCATTAAATCAGGGAACAGAAAATTGTTCTATGATTACGGAAAAAAAATCGGGGCTCAAAGGGTTAATAATTTTTTGATAGGGATCTTATTTAGGTGTTCCCCAACTCCTGTGCAAATTTTTGTGGCCCTAGACAACACAGGTCCATCAGGGTGGTTCGTGGAAGTCAGAAACTACCTTGATTTTCCTTTGGTATACAGGGGCTTATACAGTTGTTATTGTCGATTATTCACATTTTATGATTTTAAAGATGTGATTTGCGCATTTTTAACATTATTTAATACTATAAAGCGTTATTTTATGTTAGTTTCTATATGTACGTCAAATTAGATTTGTAATAAATCAATTTAATTCGATTATAGAAAAATTTTCAGGTCAATATGAAGAATAATTGGAAAATAACAGACAATAATCTTTATGTTAGTCCAAGTATACCAAGTAAAAAGCAAGGTAGTTTCTGATTTCCACGAGTCGCCCTGATGGCCCCATGATGTCTAGGGCCACAATCAAAAAATACTTAAAAAAGCTTAACCCATTCGAAAGCTACAAAGAAATTATTATGATTGTTTTAGATAGATTATGATTTGAACATGGGTTTAAATATATATTCCTTTAATGTATATATAATTTAGAGTTCCTACATCTAGACCAGATCCCTACAGACTAATTTAAAACAAAAAACACCATGATAAGCGAATTTTGTAATAAATTACAGCGTTATCTTTAGGTGGGTACAAATGTACCACGGTTATTGATCTACGTAGGTAATAACTTTAAAAATTTATAAAAATTATATATATGGAAAATATGTATATTTTTTTCTTCAATTATGGGTGAAAATACCTCAACAATGATTCCTCAAAATTTGATCCAAATATCTCCACTATTGAAAATTTTACAGCAGTTTTATTCGAAAAAAGGTACAAATGTACCCGGTTATTGACCTTAGGGTTAACATGCAGTGAGCCAAAGCCGAGAGTATTAACACTAGAATGTCGAAGGCGGTCATTTTGACCGCTTTCCAATTTCAAGTACAAAAGCAACTGTGCATTTAATGACACTTTTTTTTAAATTTGGTGAATTTTTTATAAGAAATGTAATTCTGTGAGGTACAAAAAGTCACCAAATGTTTAAAAACGTGTCATTAAATGCACAGTTGCTTTTGTACTTGAAATTGGAAAGCGGTCAAAATGACCGCCTTCGGCGTTCTATTGTTAAACAACGAACTTTTTACATAAAATATTGGTCCAATAATATAACAGGCAAAAATACAGTTTTTTGACCTTTGCAGTAACCAGTGATTGTTGTATTTCGATTAAACTTATAATGGTCGGACTGACGCACTATGAACCAAAAATATAATTTATTGACAAAAAGTCAGGTAAAGAACAAAAACGTTATATATGTTTAATCTGAGGACTTTGAGCTTCACACCAGTAACATGTTGTGTTATTATGGGTCACCGTTTGCAAAATAACATGAAGTTAAAGTCTAAATTTCATATTTTTGTGAATATAACTAATATTTGAAAAAGTCATATAATATTAACATGTGTCAAAACAATATCATGAAATGACGGTCAATTAATCATGGATGGATTGTAACAGGCAAAAGGAAACGAGATAGACCCATGCACTATGGGTAAAAAATATGATTTTTTGGCATAAAGTTATTTTTTTTGTTATTTTGAAATGTAACTGATTTCCTGAATGTAGACACCCATATTAGAAATATATTTATATCAATGCAGGGGGCAACCCTTTTTGCTGGCGAGCTTTAAAAGACAAAATTGAAAAAAATTAAAATATGTAATTTTGGAAAACGTTAGTGCAGGTATGTAAAATTAAGACGAGATGTCCTTTTTGACATATTATCTGTTGTTATAATACTGTGAAATATTTTGTTTATGTATAACTTTATATAAAATCTATAAATTGTAGTTTTGTTCCGTGGAGTGGAACTTGTGAATGGCAAAGCATTGCAACAATTATTAATTATTTATTAACAAAAGTGTGTTAATTAATGAGTAACTAGGTTTTTTGTTCTTTTTTGTGCCAACACGAGTTTTTACTGATAAACATGTGTTTGCCCAAGCAGCGTTTATTGAAATTTTTTGCAGCAAAATTCGCTCAGAAGATGCACTTGTGAAATATGTGTTACAGAATATCAATAATATCAGTTTAAATGAAGACCAAATTCGTTTGATATCAAAACAAGTTAAAGATTTTGTTAATTATATAAAAAATCATTTGCCAAAGTTCAACCGTAAATTAGAGCGATTTAAAACTAAACATTCAAAATTGCTTAGCAAAATTATAATTATAGCAATGGATGAGCAGTATGTTTCCCCAAACAAAATAGGTCGCCCAAAATTAAATTATGAAGATGCTGGACCTACGCTAAAAAGTAAATTAGCCTCCAATGTTGCTTCACAAAATAAACATGCAACGCCGTTGGTAGTTCATGTGCCTTTGTAGTTTATGCTGGCCTTTGTTTTGAATAAAGCAGTCAGTAATGGAAATATAGCCGAAGTAAGGAACAAACTTTTTGCTATATGCAGTTATATGAAATTGTGCCCCAAATCCTATGAAAATTTGTAGGTCATCTAGGGAGCATAAAAAATTATACAAACCAAATTTCACTTCAATAGCTTCATAAACAAAAAAGTTGGGGCAAATCGGCCAGGTCGGCTATATGGCAGCTATATGAAATAATGCCCCAAATCATATGAAAATTGGTAGGTCATCTTGGGAGCATAGCAAATGTATACAAACCAAATTTCACTTCAATAGCTTTATAAACAAAAAAGTCGGGACAAATTGGTCAGATCAGCTATATGGTAGCTATATGAGATAGTGTCCCAAATCATATGAAAATTGGTAGGTCATCTTGGAAGCACAAAAAAATGTATACAAACCAAATTTCAATTCAATAGATTTAAAATTAGAGTTTATGCCAAAATAAACATAAAAAACCATAGTGCCATGGTTCCTTTTGAGAATATGCATAGAATCATTACCTGAGTCGATTTATGCATGTCCGTCTGTCCATGTCAATTGTAAACAAAGCGCAGATCGCATTTACGAATGAGATAAAACTTGCCGCATATTATTTATTTGCCTCAAGGACGAAACCTGTTGAAATTGGGTAAGATTTAGATATAGCTCCCACATATATTTTCGTCCGGTTTTTTGTAAATGGTATATCAAAGAGTCAAATTTAGGACGAAGGATTGTCACGAAATTTTGCACAACGTACTGACGTTAATATAGCCTAACGTGTGCCAAGTTTTATTGAAATCGAATCAGATTTAAATATAGCTCCCATATATATTTTCGTCAGATTTTAGCGACGAAAATTTGCACAAGGTGAGCACAGTTTGAGCATGTTAGATTTAAACCGATTTATAAAATTTTGTTCGACTGTGATTTAAGTCGATTCACATATAAATACAGATCTCATATTTATTTTAATTTCATGTCAAAAGTCCTTCATCAATGCGACGTTCGTTACATTCCTTACAGGGTTTTTATTATGGTAGCACACGTACGAGGCATTGGATATATTAGATGCTCAAATTCATACTTGGGTATTATTCAAGAAATCACAGATATAATTATGGAAATTTTTTACATAATCATTATCTGTGATAAGTAAGCCAAAATTAGAAACAGACACATATCTTTGTAGTAAAATCACTTCAAAAATGATCTATTAGAATCGAAATAGGTGTGGAAACCTAATAAGGGTATTTATACCGGAAAAAATAACTAAAATTTCAGATGTCATATGTTGGTACAATAGAGTTACTTTAAACCATAATACAAATTTCAGAAATTTTTCATTGATTATTCAAATTCGAAGATAGGGAATATCGGTCCACTCCTTCTGAAACCTCCACACAGGGACTAGGTCTAAATGCGGCAAAAGTTCATTATCGAACCTTAAGTTCTAATTTTTTATCTCGCTATCCTCCGCAGGTGAAATGATTACAACAGAGTCTTAGAATCAAACTCAAAACGCGGAACAAATCAGATAACTATTTTAATATAAATCATATACCCTCCATACTATGGTGGAGGGCATAAAAAGGGGGTTATATGGGAACTACCCTAAAAAGCGGGCGAATATTAATAATTTTTGGTAGAGAAATTTACCATATTTACCACATACGACTACAAAATACCAAATTGCAGCAAATTCGGTTGAAAAACGCGCTCAAAAGCCCCATAATACCGAAAATTGGGGGTACCTTTATATGGGGGCTATCCCAAAAAATGGACCTATATTCATATTTTTTTTTATAGAATTTTGTACCTATTAATAACTTAAAATACTAAATTACAGCTAATTCGGCGGAAAAATACGATCAAAACCCCCAAAATACTGAAAATTGGGAGATACCGTTATATGGGGGCTACCAGAAAAAGTGGACCTATATTTATATTTTTTTGTGGAGACATTTAGGACCCAATGTAGCAAATTTCAGCGAATTCGGATGAAAAACGCGCTCAAGAACCCCAAAATACCTAAAATTGGGGGTATCCTTATGTGGGGGATATCCGAAAAAATTGACCTATATTCATAATTTTTTTAAGAGATTTTGTACCTAATAATAACTCAAAATACTAAATTACTAAATAAAACCCCCAAAATACTGAAAATTGGGAGGTACCGTTATATGGGGGCTACCAGAAAAAGTGGACCTATATTCATAATTTTTTGTGGAGATATTTAGGACCCAATAAGAACCCAATGTACCAAATTTCACCGTATTCGGCTGAAAAACGCGCTCAAAAACCCCAAAATACCGAAATATGGCGGGTACCCTTATATGTGAGCTATGCCTAAACGTGGACCTATATATCCCATTTTCGAACTTGACCTGCCTGCAGACAAACGGAATGACAAAATTAATATGTGGAGGGTATATATATACTATGGTGGAGGGTATAAAAGGAAGCAAAGTAGTAAAGTCGGACGGGGCCGACTATATGATACCCTGAAATGAAATTGGATGAAATAAAATATGTTATATTTATCTAAATGTGAATCTGCCTAGATCTATCCATAAAGTATGTAAATCGACTTCAAGAAATATAAATAGGTCATCCGTTGGGCTATGTCTGTACTTCTAGAAAACGCAACTACGTAATTCTATGCTCAATTTTGTACGTTGTGCAAAATTTGATGTCAATCTGACTAACATGAGGAGTTTGATGCCCTATTTACTTGAAATCGGGCGAAAATATATATGGAAGCTCTATCCAAATATTAAGCGATTTCACACAAACTTGTCACAGGTTAGGTTATACTAATTTCAGAACGTTTTGTTCCTATCAGCCTATTGGTTCCGTGGTGCGTCAATCTACATCTGGACCGATTTTCACTAAAAAAGGCAGGCATCACTCTTGGCTCAATTTAGTACGTTATGCCAAATTTCGTGCAAATCAAAAGATATATAGCGACTTTGGTGCACCATTTACATGAAATCGGACGAAATTATATATGGGAACTATATCTAAATCTGGACCGATTTTCACGAAACTTGGCATCACTCGAGGCTCAAATCAGTACGTTATGCCAAATTTCGTGCAAATCGAAGAATTTATAAGGACTTTGGTGCACCATTTACATGAAATCGGACGAAATTATATATGGGAGCTATATCTAAATCTGGACCGATTTTCACGAAACGTGGCAGACATCATTCTAGGCTCAATTCATTACGTTATGCCAAATTTCGTGTAAATCGAAAGATATATAGGGACTTAGGTGCACCATTTAAATGAAATCGGACGAAACTATATATGGGAGCTATATCTAAATCTAGACCGATTTTCAGGAAACATGGCAAACATCATTCTAGACCTAAATGATTTGGCTGTACCAAAATTTGTGCAAATCGAAAGATATATAGGGACCGTTTACATTAAATCGGTTAAATATATATGTATGGGAGATATATCTAAATCTGAACCGATTGTTCCCAATTTCAATATGGTTCGTCCTTGGGCCGAATAAGTGACCTATGCCAAATTTCATCCAATTCGGATCATAAATGCGACCTGTACTTTGTTTACAATTTAACATGGACAGACAGACAGACGGACATGCATAAATCGACTTAGAAAGTGATTCTATGCATATTCTCAAAAGGGACCATGTGTCTATCTCGTTTCCTTTTGCTTGTTACAAACATAAGCACAAAGACTAATACCCTGTACCACAGAGTGGTGAAGGTTATAAAAAATATTACTAAAAAACCAACACGATGTATGTTTTTAAAAAAGTTATACAGCATTTATTATCTTCGCATTTTTAGTTGCTTTAGTTTTGACCACCATATATGTACGCTATATTGAAATCTGAAGAAATTTCAACAAAACTGAACTCACGTCCATTCAATGATCTATGCAAAATTTTGTTGCAATCGGAATAATCAAATACCTTGCACTAAACCGTGGTGGAGGGTATACAAATCCCCCTTTGCATTCCGAACCAGTAAGGAAAGTAGTAAAGTCGGATCTGAACCGATTTCAAGAAAACTTGCCAGAGATTAATTTCTTTTAAGTTCAGTACGTTTTGTCAATCGACCTAGCTTTGGGCTTTTAGTGCACCATTTCCTTAAAATTGGACGAAAGTATATATAGCAGCTATATGTAAATCTGAACCAATTTCAATAAAACTTGACACACGAAAGGTTATAGTAACTTCAGTACATTGTACAAAATTGTGTGCCGGTCAGCCAATCTTTGTGCAGCCTCAGGACTTAACGCCGCGAAATATTGGTCCTGGATCCACCTTTAAGTATACCGATCGTCATAACTAGACTAGCTGAGTCGATCTAGCCATTTGTATCCGTATGTCTGTCCATTATAATTTGTAAACGCGATACAGTAGGATGGGTTCTGGCCAAAGAAGACCCCTATTCTTTTCGGTAATGATCCGTTAATAGGGGTTTTATTTTTGTCTGTTCTTCAGTTCGCTCCAGAGGCCACAATTATGACCCGAACACCATGAGATTTAACACCAGGAATGGTATCTGGCCAAAGTATAAGCATAATGAAGATCGGTCAATATTTAGCGGGTTAAATGGACCCAAACTTTTGTGTGAAAATTTACAAAATTTGCATTCAGAGGCGTATATTACTCCTGAAGGACATAGAAATGAGAAGTTGATAGTATATCCAAGTGGATATTGACATCAAATAAGTTGTTGTAAGTACTCGGATGTGGGAGTTATACGTCAATATTTATAGGTGTCCATGTGTTATGAAATTGTTTAGTATTATTATTACCCAATTAGAGGTTGGCTGATCGCTTTTAAAAATTACATGAAGTTTCGGTTACAGCCAAGGACGACGCCTATAATTTTCGCTGATGTTGAGATTATATTTAGATGGTGCAATGAACCGAAAACTTTATTTTTGTCAGATTTTCTAGTCAGTCTAGAGGCCATTATTTTATCCAGAACATCACATATTTTACACGGTGAATGAGATCTGACTTAGAACGGCTGTTCAGGAGGTCAAATGAAGCAAAACTTAAAGTGGCCAAATTTGTATTCTAAATATTCACCTCGGGAAAACAAGATTTGTAAAATATGCAAGGGTCAAAAAGTGGATCTGTTGACATATAATCGGTGAGGAGGGTGAAAATATCGAGAAATGTTGCCAGGCTCATAACATAGAACCGTAGAATTCCGTGGTAATGTGTAGGGTATCATATGGTCGGCCCCGTTCGACTATACTGCTCCGCTCTCTGGTTTGTTACTAGTTTCATCCTGTCAAGTCCTTGCAGTTATTTAATTTTATTTATGTTCCAACTGCAAATGTAGATATGATGAATGTTAATGTAGAGTAGCATTTGTGTGAGGTATCACACGGTCGCCAACGTCCGACTATAATTTTTGCTTTACTGATTTTCGTTATGATGAAATTTTTTTTAAATATTATTTAAATAGGTTCATTCCCCCAATCCCCCCAAAATTTGTTAACCCATTCACAAGGATATTTGCCATCATTTACCCAAAAACATGTTCGTTTGATTGAATTTGTTTAGAATAAATTACACCCTGCCGCAGATAACATTTGATTAGAAGCTTTCATAAAGGTAGGATTAAGATTTTTTTCTCACGCTTCGTTGATGACAAAAAAAGCGGAAACTTCCTTCACATAGAAATAATAATTTACTTGTTACAAACATATGCACAAAGACATAATACCCTGTACCACAGAGTGGTGAAGGTTATAAAAAATATTACTAAAAAACCAACACGATGTATGTTTTTAAAAAAGTTATACAGCATTTATTATCTTCGCATTTTTAGTTGCTTTAGTTTTGACCACCATATATGTACGCTATATTGAAATCTGAAGAAATTTCAACAAAACTGAACTCACGTCCATTCAATGATCTATGCAAAATTTTGTTGCAATCGGAATAATCAAATACCTTGCACTAAACCGTGGTGGAGGGTATACAAATCCCCCTTTGCATTCCGAACCAGTAAGGAAAGTAGTAAAGTCGGATCTGAACCGATTTCAAGAAAACTTGCCAGAGATTAATTTCTTTTAAGTTCAGTACGTTTTGTCAATCGACCTAGCTTTGGGCTTTTAGTGCACCATTTCCTTAAAATTGGACGAAAGTATATATAGCAGCTATATGTAAATCTGAACCAATTTCAATAAAACTTGACACACGAAAGGTTATAGTAACTTCAGTACATTGTACAAAATTGTGTGCCGGTCAGCCAATCTTTGTGCAGCCTCAGGACTTAACGCCGCGAAATATTGGTCCTGGATCCACCTTTAAGTATACCGATCGTCATAACTAGACTAGCTGAGTCGATCTAGCCATTTGTATCCGTATGTCTGTCCATTATAATTTGTAAACGCGATACAGTAGGATGGGTTCTGGCCAAAGAAGACCCCTATTCTTTTCGGTAATGATCCGTTAATAGGGGTTTTATTTTTGTCTGTTCTTCAGTTCGCTCCAGAGGCCACAATTATGACCCGAACACCATGAGATTTAACACCAGGAATGGTATCTGGCCAAAGTATAAGCATAATGAAGATCGGTCAATATTTAGCGGGTTAAATGGACCCAAACTTTTGTGTGAAAATTTACAAAATTTGCATTCAGAGGCGTATATTACTCCTGAAGGACATAGAAATGAGAAGTTGATAGTATATCCAAGTGGATATTGACATCAAATAAGTTGTTGTAAGTACTCGGATGTGGGAGTTATACGTCAATATTTATAGGTGTCCATGTGTTATGAAATTGTTTAGTATTATTATTACCCAATTAGAGGTTGGCTGATCGCTTTTAAAAATTACATGAAGTTTCGGTTACAGCCAAGGACGACGCCTATAATTTTCGCTGATGTTGAGATTATATTTAGATGGTGCAATGAACCGAAAACTTTATTTTTGTCAGATTTTCTAGTCAGTCTAGAGGCCATTATTTTATCCAGAACATCACATATTTTACACGGTGAATGAGATCTGACTTAGAACGGCTGTTCAGGAGGTCAAATGAAGCAAAACTTAAAGTGGCCAAATTTGTATTCTAAATATTCACCTCGGGAAAACAAGATTTGTAAAATATGCAAGGGTCAAAAAGTGGATCTGTTGACATATAATCGGTGAGGAGGGTGAAAATATCGAGAAATGTTGCCAGGCTCATAACATAGAACCGTAGAATTCCGTGGTAATGTGTAGGGTATCATATGGTCGGCCCCGTTCGACTATACTGCTCCGCTCTCTGGTTTGTTACTAGTTTCATCCTGTCAAGTCCTTGCAGTTATTTAATTTTATTTATGTTCCAACTGCAAATGTAGATATGATGAATGTTAATGTAGAGTAGCATTTGTGTGAGGTATCACACGGTCGCCAACGTCCGACTATAATTTTTGCTTTACTGATTTTCGTTATGATGAAATTTTTTTTAAATATTATTTAAATAGGTTCATTCCCCCAATCCCCCCAAAATTTGTTAACCCATTCACAAGGATATTTGCCATCATTTACCCAAAAACATGTTCGTTTGATTGAATTTGTTTAGAATAAATTACACCCTGCCGCAGATAACATTTGATTAGAAGCTTTCATAAAGGTAGGATTAAGATTTTTTTCTCACGCTTCGTTGATGACAAAAAAAGCGGAAACTTCCTTCACATAGAAATAATAATTTACTCTGCCTTTATGGGTTTCATCCACAAAGTCAAATGACAGATGTTTCTGAAGTGAAAATACCACTGGCTATGTGTTTACACTACTAGCACAGGATAAAAGCTTTTGTTTGTGACACCATAATTTGATTTTTGGGTTACACAGCTGTATGTGCTGAGAGTAGAGTAGAGAGAATTCAAAATAGGAAAATTCCGATACATTGAACTACATCTCATGGACTACATAAACTCTCACTCTCTTCGTCCGTTTTAGGTGAGAACAAATACGAAGATTAAAGCAAAACAGAATTGGTTAATACTTCCAAAGCTTTTACTATAAAAGTTGTGTAGCTAAAGCTCTCATGCACGTGTAATAGTGGTCTGGAACATCCTTCCATTCAGCAAAGTTGGTAAAGGAGAGTAATTCACATTCACATATTGTTCTCAATTTGTATTCTCCGAATAATCCAAAGGAGAAAAGCTTTTTCAACCCGACTTTGAGAAACTTAATAGATTGACAGGCATCGCTATTTGCTGTTTCATTGTGTATTTTGATGTTGTTGACTTTGTTATTTATTTAAAGTGTTTATCCTTGCAACGCAAACAAACACACGCACACATACACACACAAGACTTTACTTAAACATAAGCTTCTCCACTATGTGCGTGTGTTACGTGTGTTGTGTCATTAAAATTTAATAAATTTATTGGAATATCTACCATAGCATGTTACCACATTTTGTAAACATTGTCTATTTTCTTCCCTTGTTCTCTCGCTCACTCTCTCTCTCCTCACAAAACTTCATTAATTTTATTACAGGTGCCGTCTTCGTCGTCGTTGTTATTCTTGTCTTTCCTACATTTCAGGACATTAACTTTAAAGTTTAATGTTTTTAGTTTTTCTGTTGTTGTTGTTGGGTTTTTAGAACCTTCTCTTTTCATTCGAAACGTATTTTGTTTGGCTTCTCTTTGCCTGTTTGTTCGTTAAGAGGTTTTTGGTCTTTGGCATTCTGATATTTATGACCAAAAAGGACAAACATTTTTATGGGCGGTTGTAAAAAGCTTTTGACTCGAGTTTATTTACTGACCTTAGATAACAGTTTAAATGACAAGTGATAGATATGAAATTTGTTTTGCTATCTCTGTGCGAGTGTGTGTGATATATGAGTGACTCTGAGTGACTTTAAAGGGTTCGCTTTGCAAAAATAACAGAATAACAGAGCAAAAACAACAAACAAACAATTTCTAATTTATTTCATGTGGAAACTCAAGGTTATGTGATAAGGAAATTGGACTATTTATTTGAATTTCGATAATGGGAATTTAGTTCCAAGATAAGTATTTCGTTTCGGAGTTAGAAACATTTACGATAAACCGCTAAAAGACCGATTCGAACAAGTTGAAATAAGGACATTACAAACCGTCTCATGTGCATGGTTACTTTTTATACCTTCCACCAAAAGGTCGAGTATAAAGTATAAATATTTTAATCAGAATATACATTTTTGTCACATTTTGCTCACACATTGATCCCAAATATTCAAAAATTATACAAAATTTAATTTTTTTCTGAAGCAAATTCATTTCAATTTAACTAAAACCATTTCATTTAACTATAATATTCCTAACGATAAAATTAAAAAAAAAAGACGTTTTTACATATAAACGCAGCCTTATGAATGAAGTTGATGACATTTTCCACAACATTCCATATTGATCCTAGAATGACGTGTATTGGGTTTTGTTGAAATAGCTTTAAATATTAATTATCAAACGATTGAGATGACATTTCGCACAATGCTATGTGAAATGCCTTGTTTGTTTTACATCATACCAGATTAACAAAAATTGGTCCATTAATATAAATTCTATACATAGAGGGGACTGGGGACCACTCGGTACTTTTTTAAAGCTCTATATCTCAGTATTTATGTAGCAGATATAAAAACTTTTTAGGTGATTATTATCCTGTGATATTTAATTATAAAAACTAGTACCAAAAACATATAATAAATTAGTGTTAGTTCGCCGGATGTGCCCCTATCCGTGGTAGTTTCGCCATTTGATGGGACACACTCGGCACCATAGTCATAGCCATGTAAATATCACCCCTATCAGTCTGGTTGAAAGTCAGATACATTTAGAGGATCTGAATTTTGTTTCGATTTTGTTTTAAAATGCGACTCAAAGTATGACTCAAGGCCACACACACCATCGGAAATAGCTTTTTATGCCCTCAGCCTTAGGGCTAAGAGAGTATATAATATACCCTTTGATACGGTGAAAATGTGCCTCATCCAAATATTGGTTTTAGACCATATGTTTCTTTGGACCAAATCCGTTTCAGAAAATATCTCGAAGGGAATAATCGATTTCATCCAAACTTTGCACATATTAATATTTCTTCCAAACTTAGTTTAAGTTGGAAGATGGGGGATGTCCCCTCCCTCTGGTACCTCCCCCACAAAACGGACTATCCGATTTTTACGCAACTTTGCACAATCTACCAAGCCTAAATCAAGTACGAAGACGGGACCAATTAGACCACACCCTCTGGCACCTCTCCGACAAAGAGTGTAAGATCGCATATTTAATGTCATGTCTAACATGGAACGTTTGGATCATCTTTTGTACATACCCAAAGTGGTGAGAGTATCATATACTCGGCCCCGTCCGATTTTTGTCCTTTCCTTACTGCTTTATTATAATGTTTAAACCCGATGGTGAGGGTATGAATATACCCTTTACCACACTGTTGTAGAGGTTATTATGTCTTTCAACATTTACTTCATCATTTATCGCCGCTCTGTCACGCTGTTACCAAACGCGGTTGTTCCCTCCATATTTACTCGAACAACGGTAAAAATTTCGTAGGTGCGAAAATTGTCTCTGAAATAAAGGAGTCGTAATTACTCGGTATGGATTTCAAAGCTAGAGTGGCATTTCATACCTACCTCGGCGCCTCACTTTGGTGGACTTTGGGAAACAGGAATCAAGAGACACACTTTAAAATAGTTCTAAGTGGAAGAAACAAGGGTCAAGACGACCGAGTCAGGGTTGTAGATTTAAGAACCCAAAGAGGTGTAATTTTTCGACCTATCCCCAAACTTGGTCTTCTGCCTCACCCGGAATAAAGTTTTGCCCACCGATCAGAACATGTTGTCTCACATTATGAGTCCACATCATATGTCATAATAATGTCTTTTAATTTACGTTATAGATGAACCTCGACGAGGACTACAAGCGACCTCTGTGTGATAAACGTCGTTGCTCATTCCTCCATATGCACCCATTGTTTAAACTCAGTTATGTGCGCATTGATAGGTTTTGTGTTAATTGCCTGGACATGTCTCATGAGGTTCTCCATTGTCCCTTGAATAAAGGGACAATTTGCTCACCACACGCTGATGCATCCCTTGGACACACGTACAAATCGTAAATAAGCGTTGTCTTGGGACAAGATGCCTCTCGATGCCATATACTTGGGGCTCCCGTGTCTGGAAGTTGGATTGCCGAAATACTATATTCGGGTTGGCGTTTTTCGGAGAGGCACACAAAATCCTAAATATATTTACACTCCGAGGAATGGCTCAGGGGCTTGCATTAATTCGACTCAATGAACTCCAGTGCTAGTTGCCGTGGCTTTCTCGAATACGAACTGAATTTTTGAATCATTCATACTCGTCGCTGCGATTTCTCACTTAAAAACGCCTCAACAAGTGAAGTTCTCTATGCTAGGAGAACATATTGAAATCCTTAAAACGCCAAAAAGCCTTTATAGGGAAGCAAACCAAAACGAGAGGAGATATTAAACATATTTGGTAGGAATGAAATTGACGCACAATTAGAACTCAAAATAACAAATTAGAGTCAATTTGGTTGGAAAAACGTACTAATGGAGTGTAGCGTCATATAAAGGCTACCCAAGGTTCTTTATTGATATTTTTTGGTAGGGAAGTTTTCTATCGAATATCAAATTGGAAATGAAAACATGCGACCGTTTTCTTTAAAAAGTATCTCATTTACTTATAAACTGGAGAAAATATATATTTAGAAGCTAAAATATAAATCCGAAACGATTTCACATAATTCCCGGAACCAAAATGTGATGAAGGGCTGTCATAGGGGGTCAAATTTGTAGTTTGATATTTCAATATCTCATCACGATCGATTTTGGTATTTTGCAATAATTCGCCAACACTAGAAAATATGTACAAGAGGTGTGGTCGACGTTTAAACTTATACCAATTTTATTGTCGTATGTAATCGGGTGTGTGAGTTACACTTAAGTATTTACAGGTGCTTACGTATTCAGATATTATTTAGTAACCCATTACCACACTAGAGGGCGGTAATATATTTTGACATTTTTCATGAGGATCCAGGTATGGTCAAGGACAACGCCTATAATTTTCGGTGATGATCAGATAATAATTTTGGATGAGCTGGACCAAAAACATTTGCAAGATGGTGTAAATATCGCGAAATATTTCCCCAGCTTAGAATTAAGATTTTCGTGGATGTTGTGTAGGGTATCATATGGTCGGCCCGTCCGACTATACTGCTCGGCTCACTGGTTTAATTGGTTAGCTAAGCACTTCGCTTTGTTACAAGAGACATTTGGGTACAAAAGTGTTTATACCCTTCACCACTCTGTGGTACAGGGTATTATGTCTTTGTAACGCAAAAGGAAACCAGATAGACACATGGTTCATTTTGAGAGTAGGCATAGAATCACTTTCAGAGTCGAGTTATGCATGTCCGTCCGTCTGTCTGTCGATGTTAAATTGTAAACAAAGTACAGGTCGCATTTATGATCCGAATTGGATGAAATTTAGCACAGCTCATTTATTTGGCCCATGGACGAACCCTATTGAAATTGGGAAAAATCGGTTCAGATTTAGATATAGCTCCCATATATATTTTCGTCCGATTTAATGTAAACGGTCCCTATATATCTTTCGATTTGAATTAGGTCTAGAATGATGTGTGTCAAGTTTCCTGAAAATCGGATCAGATTTGGATATAGCTCCCATATATATTTTCGTCCGATTTATGGTAAATGGTGCACCAAAGTCCCTATATATCTCTCGATTTGCGCGAAATTTGACATAGTGTACTGAACTGAGGCTAGAATGATGTGTGTCAAGTTTCCTGAAATATGCTTCGATTTGCACAAATTTTGGCTTAGCGTACTAAATTGAGTCTAGAATGATGAGTGGTGAGTTTGGGGAAAATATGTTCCTTCGATTTTATGTGAATGGTGCACCACCGTCTCTATATATAGCGTACTGAATTAATTCTAGAAAGATGTGTAACCGATTTTCGTGAAAATCGGTTCAGATTTAGATATAGCTCTAACATATAGATTATATTTTTTGAACAACGCGGCGTACCGAATAGCGTGTATCAATTTTGCTATAAATCGTTTTCCATACATTTTCCCCATGTTACGCAGACGGCTCGAATGAAATTAACGTTAGGATAGGTTGGAGAAAGAGGGAACATAGACAAGCAATTGTTAGGATACATATATACAATATACCCAAAGTGGTGAAGGGTATCATATAGTCGGCCCAGTCTGACTTTACTACTTTCCTTACTGTTTTTTTAAGGAAGCTGTTAATAGCTCCTGGGCAGAAAATACCCAAAAAAACTAAGGAAACTGATGACCATCAGTGGCGAGATCCGAAACTATACTCTCTCCTGCCTTACCCCTTAGTTGTATAAATAGTGTTTTTTTTTTAAACAACAAACTGGGATTACACATGAATATTAAAAAAGTATTTTGAATACCTATATATAAAATTGTTATAAAGCAAAAAAAAAAATAAAGACCACATAAATATATTCGTAACTTAAACAAATCCCAAGTGATACATAAATTCCTTTAAACAAAGCGATCAGCGCTATAGTTCCGCTCTCCAGTGTGTTGCGGCCTCTGGAGCGACCAGAAAAACCGACAACAATTTAGTATTTGGTCCATTTCATCCCCTTAATATTAACCGATCTTTCCCAAAAACAATAGGGGTCTTCATTGGCCAGAACCCATCCTACATGCAAAATTTCGTGAAGATTGGTCCATTGTGACTCCCACATCCGAGCACATACAACAATATAATTGGTCTTAATTTAAAGGTCAACCACTCCTCCTGGATATAATATCAACTTCTCGGGTATATGTTCTTCAGGGGTAAATATATACTCCATAGATATATTAAGTTTTCGGTCCACTTAATTCCAAAATTATTATCTGATCATCACCGAAAATTATAGGCGTTGTCCTTGACCATAACTGGAACCTCATGGAACATTTCAAAGCGATCAGCGCTATAGTTCCGCTCTCCAGTGTGATAATGGGTTACTAAATAATATACGAATACGGAGATACCTGTAAATATTTAGGTGTGACTCCCACATCCGAGCACATACAACAATATAATTGGTCTTAATTTAAAGGTCAACCACTCCTCCTGGATATAATATCAACTTCTCGGGTATATGTTCTTCAGGGGTAAATATATACTCCATAGAATACAAATTTTGTCATTTTTCACACAAAAGTCAGGGTCCATTTGACCCGCTAAATATTGACCGATCTTTCTCCAAACATGCATGCTTATTCTTTGGCCCGATCCGCTTCTCCTTCACAAAAAATCTGTTGAGGGTATAAAAACCAACCTAAAATATGGAAAATTAAACATCAACTATATTGCTAGGAAAGACAACGTTTGCCGGAGCAGTATAGTCGGACGGAGCCGACCATACGATACCCTACACAACTACCACGGAACTCAAATTTTCTGCGGATTTTTATTCCGAGACTGAGCAATATTTCGTGATATTTGCACCCTCTTGCCCGATTAGAGGCAAGCAGCACCTCTTCCTCACACTGACATATTTTCCGAATATTACGAGTATTCAGTACAGCTATTGTCCAGATTCCCTTCACCGTGGGTTGTGTTGTGATGTTCGGCTTTCATTTGAGGTCTATAGATCAACTCGAAAATCACAAAAAATCTGTGGAGGGTATAAAAACCAACCTAAAATATGGAAAATTAAACATCAACTATATTGCTAGGAAAGACAACGTTTGCCGGAGCAGTATAGTCGGACGGAGCCGCCCATACGATACCCTACACAACTACCACGGAACTCAAATTTTCTGCGGATGTTTATTCCGAGACTGAGCAATATTTCGTAATATTTGCACCCTCTTGCCCGATTAGAGGCAAGCAGCACCTCTTCCTCACACTGACATATTTTCCGAATATTACGAGTATTCAGTACAGCTATTGTCCAGATTCCCTTCACCGTGGGTTGTGTTGTGATGTTCGGCTTTCATTTGAGGTCTATAGATCAACTCGAAAATCACAAAAAATTAAGTTTTCGGTCCACTTAATTCCAAAATTAGTATCTGATCATCACCGAAAATTATAGGCGTTGTCCTTGACCATAACTGGAACCTCATGGAACATTTCAAAGCGATCAGCGCTATAGTTCCGCTCTCCAGTGTGATAATGGGTTACTAAATAATATACGAATACGGAGATACCTGTAAATATTAAGTGTGACTCCCACATCCGAGCACATACAACAATATAATTGGTCTTAATTTAAAGGTCAACCACTCCTCCTGGATATAATATCAACTTCTCGGGTATATGTTCTTCAGGGGTAAATATATACTCCATAGATATATTAAGTTTTCGGTCCACTTAATTCCAAAATTATTATCTGATCATCACCGAAAATTATAGGCGTTGTCCTTGACCATAACTGGAACCTCATGGAACATTTCAAAGCGATCAGCGCTATAGTTCCGCTCTCCAGTGTGATAATGGGTTACTAAATAATATACGAATACGGAGATACCTGTAAATATTTAGGTGTGACTCCCACATCCGAGCACATACAACAATATGTGCTTGACCATAACTGGAACCTCATGGAACATTTCAAAGCGATCAGCGCTATAGTTCCGCTCTCCAGTGTGATAATGGGTTACTAAATAATATACGAATACGGAGATACCTGTAAATATTTAGGTGTGACTCCCACATCCGAGCACATACAACAATATAATTGGTTTTAATTTAAAGGTCAACCACTCCTCCTGGATATAATATCAACTTCTCGGGTATATGTTCTTCAGGGGTAAATATATACTCCATAGATATATTAAGTTTTCGGTCCACTTAATTCCAAAATTATTATCTGATCATCACCGAAAATTATAGGCGTTGTCCTTGACCATAACTGGAACCTCATGGAACATTTACGGAGATACCTGTAAATATTTAGGTGTGACTCCCACATCCGAGCACATACAACAATATGTCCTTGACCATAACTGGAACCTCATGGAACATTTCAAAGCGATCAGCGCTATAGTTCCGCTCTACAGTGTGATAATGGGTTACTAAATAATATACGAATACGGAGATACCTGTAAATATTTAGGTGTGACTCCCACATCCGAGCACATACAACAATATAATTGGTCTTAATTTAAAGGTCAACCACTCCTCCTGGATATAATATCAACTTCTCGGGTATATGTTCTTCAGGGGTAAATATATACTCCATAGATATATTAAGTTTTCGGTCCACTTAATTCCAAAATTATTATCTGATCATCACCGAAAATTATAGGCGTAGTCCTTGACCATAACTGGAACCTCATGGAACATTTCAAAGCGATCAGCGCTATAGTTCCGCTCTCCAGTGTGATAATGGGTTACTAAATAATATACGAATACGGAGATACCTGTAAATATTTAGGTGTGACTCCCACATCCGAGCACATACAACAATATAATTGGTCTTAATTTAAAGGTCAACCACTCCTCCTGGATATAATATCAACTTCTCGGGTATATGTTCTTCAGGGGTAAATATATACTCCATAGAATACAAATTTTGTCATTTTTCACACAAAAGTCAGGGTCCATTTGACCCGCTAAATATTGACCGATCTTTCTCCAAACATGCATGCTTATTCTTTGGCCCGATCCGCTTCTCCATGCAAAGTTTCACGATGTTCGGACCGTTGTTGCGGCCTCTGGAGCGACCAGAAAAACCGACAAAAATTTAGTATTTGGTCCATTTCATCCCCTTAATATTAACCGATCTTTCCCAAAAACAATAGGGGTCTTCATTGGCCAGAACCCATCCTACATGCAAAATTTCGTGAAGATTGGTCCATTGTGACTCCCACATCCGAGCACATACAACAATATAATTGGTCTTAATTTAAAGGTCAACCACTCCTCCTGGATATAATATCAACTTCTCGGGTATATGTTCTTCAGGGGTAAATATATACTCCATAGATATATTAAGTTTTCGGTCCACTTAATTCCAAAATTATTATCTGATCATCACCGCAAATTATAGGCGTAGTCCTTGACCATAACTGGAACCTCATGGAACATTTCAAAGCGATCAGCGCTATAGTTCCGCTCTCCAGTGTGATAATGGGTTACTAAATAATATACGAATACGGAGATACCTGTAAATATTTAGGTGTGACTCCCACATCCGAGCACATACAACAATATAATTGGTCTTAATTTAAAGGTCAACCACTCCTCCTGGATATAATATCAACTTCTCGGGTATATGTTCTTCAGGGGTAAATATATACTCCATAGAATACAAATTTTGTCATTTTTCACACAAAAGTCAGGGTCCATTTGACCCGCTAAATATTGACCGATCTTTCTCCAAACATGCATGCTTATTCTTTGGCCCGATCCGCTTTTCCATGCAAAGTTTCACGATGTTCGGACCGTTGTTGCGGCCTCTGGAGCGACCAGAAAAACCGACAACAATTTAGTATTTGGTCCATTTCATCCCCTTAATATTAACCGATCTTTCCCAAAAACAATAGGGGTCTTCATTGGCCAGAACCCATCCTACATGCAAAATTTCGTGAAGATTGGTCCATAACTGTGGACCGATTTGACTTAATTTTTCTGTTAGTAGTCTGTAATTGAAGTGGAAAGGTTTTAATGAAAGAACATTTTGAGAAAAATCCGCGAAAATGTTGCAAAATATATTTTGAAAGATATTAGCATTTCCACACATTTTATATCGAACCTTTATGGTTTCATCTCTTTTTAGTTCTTTTTGGACATTTTGGAAATTTCTCAAAATATGTTAATTTTCTACAATTATTTTGATTGTCATTGCCTTGAAAAAACTATCTACATACATATGTATGTAAATACATATGTAATAGAAAAAAATGTTTGTTTGTATGCTACGATAGACGCAAAAATCTCTGAACAGATGTTAATGAGATTTACACAGTATGCATTACGTGTCCTGAAAGTAACATAGGCTATATAAACTTCTAAACTTCCGCGTGGATGCAGGGTTATAGCATCAATAGTGAACATCACAATTGCTGTCATGTAATATGCGTATATCTTTAGAACGGTAGATACCGTCTTCAAACGTGGGTGTAAATACACATCATCCATACAAAAATGAGCAAAAATGCGTTGTATACAGCGAAAATAATATTTTTTGTTTGATTAGTCAAAAACCGCTCAACAGATTTTACTGAGAATGCCATCCCATGGAAGCAAAATAAACATTCAAAATTCCGCGATGACGAAGAGTTATAGCATCATCATACCTCCGATATAAATATATCTTTTCTACGCACATATCTAAATACCTTGAATAAATTTGTTCATAAAAATATGTATGATACTCAGATAAGTACACATCCAATATTAAATGACCAGGAAGTAAAATTTGGTCAAAATCAGAAATTTTCGACTCATCATTAATTAAAAGTTATAATAATCATGGATTAAAAGTTATAATAATCTGAAATCTGTGGTGGGTTATCATCATAGCTGACCTGAAAACAAAATGTGTATATTACATGAGAAATTGAGTTTAGTTGATCAAACGGATATTACTAAAACTATTACTTCCAGGATGAATAGAGAAAACTACTTACTCAATAGCCACAAAATTCTATCTTGATATTGGTTTGCTAAAAATACCAAGGTATGTACAGTTAAGAACATGATACAACCATGAGTTAAGAAAAAGACTAAATCTAAGTTCGTTAAAAATATTACAATGTGAAGGGATCCCAGCCATATAATGGGAAATCAGATGAGAATACAGACATAAAGGTAGGTGGTAATGCGAATGAAGGATTTTATTGGTCTTTGCACGATTAATGCAAAACATGGGAATATTGTAGAAAATATATTAGTATATAATCCTTTTGAGACAAGTCAAGCTGTTTCAAATAACGTATACATTAATCAGCTTCTACGGTATTAGTACACTTCGCAATATATATAGTCCAACAGTAATTGGGGCTACTATAACACCTACGTCAACTATCCTATGTTAATCACTTTAGTAGGGGCGGCGAAGCGCCACGGGTCCAGCTATCAATATTGTCTCAATATAAGGTTGGTAAAAAACATTTGCCACTAAGTTTATGTCAATAAACAGTATTAACTGGTTGCCCAATGCAGGCCCAAGCACATAACAGTTTATAATTTGGTAGAACGTATTCCAGCAAATGTTTTTTTCGATAGCAGATCATGTTTTGTTATTGCTCCAACGATTTTACATGATTTAATTTGTCCCTTCTTGAATGATTATTAATTACAATATCATTTTGTTCATGTCCAACTGTCCTTTTGATTTTTATATTGAAATCATCATATAACTCGAAAGATTTTAGATTTGCATAGAAATTTAATGGTTTCCGCTCAGTTATAAGTATATTTCATTTTTAAACAAATTGTTAATTAGTTTTCAGATTGCCGTTATAGATTTGTATATGTTTGCTATATATTCTATATATAGTTTTTGACAGTTAAGGGGAAAAAGTTTGGCCAATGTTGACGCCGTATACCTTATTTTAATTGCAAATGCCAGTTTTACTACTAACTCTAAATCGTGAAATTTCGTAATCGGGTATGTTATATCCTCACATTGTTTAACAACTTGATATCAATTTAAAACTTAAATAAGTTGTTGTTTAAGGTTACCTATGTCCACATCCAAACATCAAGTTGACGGCAAAAAATAACATTGTCGAAAAAATAATACAATTTTTTGACAAATATGAAAATGAGATTTCACATGCTATCATTACTATTTTTTCCTCGATGTTCATTTTCGCATTATTAGTATTAGAACATATTTTATAAAATTAGAAGTTTTTATCTAACTAACTCAAAAAAACCATATCTCTTAAATACAACAATTTATTAAAACATTAAAGCTCGATAAAAAATTGGGGAATTGTAAATATTACTTAATATATTTGTTTTGGCGGAATCTCACAATTAGTTTGCCTGTTTTCCTTTTCCGACCACATACGATTTATAAGTCCTTTGAATTGTCAAAATCGGTGCAGACGTTCTTGAGTTTTGAACGATGTAACTAACACAACGTTTGATTATTCCAATTTCTCGACTTTTTGATGTTTTTCTAAACATTTTCTTCGTAAAAACCTTCCCAATGCAATTACAAACAGCCGAAGGAAAACGTCAGTGAAATCGGTCCAGTCAATACACCATGTAAGCATTTTTCAGAACTTTAAAAATACATTTGAGGAACCATAAAGGCACATATAAATTAGACACAAACAGCATGTAATGCGGAATTGCCTCCATGTAGGATTCGAATTTAAATGTATTCTTCCCGTATATAAGAAAATGTTCAATTATACCTTTGCATTTTGTTGACGTATTTGTAATCGTATATAGCGAATTACTAACATCATTGAACTATATTGAATATTTTGATAGACGTTTTCGTTTTTACTAAAACATAGAAACATATGTCTATGTATTAGCAATTTTCTCAAAAATAATCCGATCAAGTTTCGGTCAGTGGCCCAGATATCACATGGGATATGTCTTGTATTTATAAGTTCAAAACATTTTTTTTCATAATGGAACAGCTTAATCTTTACATTACCATGTCTTACTGTGTTTGATTTGGGAACATTTTCACATTTTCACCATGCAAATAACATAACATAACTAATATTTTCAAACTAAATAAATCTTGATTTTATGGAAACGTGAGCAAATAATGATAACAATTAATCTTACTCTATCTTTTCGGTTTCTTATTATTTAATTTAACTCTAATGGAAATATATGTAAATTTATTTTCATATACAATAGTTTTTAAGGCAATGACAATCGAATTGATTGTAGAAAATTAACGTATTTTGAGTATTTTCCATAATTGACAATTACTTAAAGAAATTATACGCTGCCAATTTTCGCCCAAAATATTTCCAAAAAGAACTGCGAAGAAATAAAATCATAAAGGTTCAATATAAAACGTGTGGAAATGCTAATTTCTTTCAAAATATATTTTGCAACATTTTCGCGGATTTTTCTCAATATGTTCTTACATTAAAATCTTTACACTTCAATTACACACTACTAACAGAAACTTTAAGACAAATAGGTCCAGTCGTTTCTTTAAAATAATTTTTGCAAGATTTTCGCGGATTTTTCTCAAATATTTCTTTCATAAAAACCTTCCCTCTGATACATAAATTCCTTTAAACATTTGTGTTTTTTTTTAATTTTCCTGCTTCAACACTTTTCACCCCACCACCTGCAACTCACTCACTTTCATAAGGCACCACCAACAGTCATTGAGGCCTTTCACACACACCAAACATCGTTGCACAGCAAAAGCAATTCTGTGTCATGCCATTACATCAGGACAGCACGTGGAAGTCACCTTGAAATCGTTGGTAATTAGCAGCCCTTGGCATTCAATGGCGTGTAAATGAATCTCAGCCACGGAATTTGTTTGTTACATTAAGAGGTACGGGTAATAGAATAATAAATTCCCTCATGTGATTTTCAATCAACGTTGTTTTTACACCCATACACCCGGCAAGGACCTTGTATTCATGCACATCATCCTGTATGGGAGTGAGTAGAACACACACGTATGTACGTACATACATGTGAGTTACTCAACGAACGGCATGTGTTTTCTCTGAAATAATCTACTGTCGTAATCGAAACCCCCGTTTACTCTTACGTTAAACGTATTTTAAAGAGCTTCTTAGCATTTATCCCCGATATGGCCCGTAACCGAACCATAGACTCTCCATGCGATTACAGCGAAGAAAAAAAAACGAAACGGCAGACAAAGAAGTAACATGCAACTCTTGGAAAAGAAATGCTAGAGGAAACATAAAATCTGCCATACAATATGTTCCAAGTGAAACTTATGAGTAAATCTTTGTGTTGTTGACAATGACTTTTAAGTGGTAACGGAAAACCAAACCTACTTTTGCATCCACCATTAAACACCATCAACTTACAACATCATATCCTTCAACGGAACGTGGACAGAGAGAGAGACATGGAGACCACATACACCACACACTCACTAACACACTTTCAATCACAAAAACAACATCGTAGCCATATGTATGGAAAGGCTTTCACATTTGGGAGACAGTTGTACTGTAATTCTGGCAGACAAACAGCCACTGAAGATGATGTTGCAAATGTTGATGATGCATGTGATGTGGCTCCGCCGCACACACACACAGGCGCTCTCTTTGTCGCTCTTACGGGCATGGCTAATACTGTTGCCCACTTTGCTTGCTGCACAAACTTCATTGACAATACCGTGTTATGTGAGCCAGAGAACAGGGGGAAACCTATACGGCGGCTGGAAAGCCCCCAAACGCCGCACGTCTGACTGAATTCAAATCGTGGCAGACATGATTGCATCGTTGTCTGTGGTTCGAGGCAAAACGAAAAAAATCCAATAAAGACAAAACTTTTTTACAAAATGCACAGAAAGAAATGAAGTTGAATAGGGAGCATAAGAGAATATGCAGGAAGTTGTAAGGAAAGTACAAAATGTCATATCAATCGAGAAAACGTTGGTTAGTTAGTGCACAATTTGTGCGAAATCTTAAGAAAATATGTATTGGAGCTGTATCTACACTCAAACCAAATTGAGCAAAACTCAAGGCATGTCATACAAGAAAATTTTTTTACGCTGGTGCATCACTTCCTCCTTTCCTTTAAACCGACTAAAAGCAAACTTGATACACATCATTATAGACTTAATTTGGTACCCTACACTCAATGTTGTCTTAATCGAAGAACATTTCGGGTATTTGGTGCATAATTTATATGAAATCGGGCGAAATTATATATGGGAGCTATATCAAAATCTGAACTGATTTCAAAGAAACTTGACACACATCATTCTAGATTAATTTATCACAAGTTCTTCTA